>NW_017307387.1:213881-252152 GCF_000935625.1 Nanorana parkeri
GGAGTGACTTACTGCACTTGAAAGGACTGTTCCAGATTTTATCTTATATTTGAATTGTGGATATATGTTCTTTCTTTATTTTCAGGTCCAGAGGACAAGTTACAAGTTCACATTTATGGACTTTAATAGTTATTAATTGTTTATTTGCATAACTACCGTTATGATGTAAATAGTGGCATTACCATGCCAGACGGGGAGTGTGGCGCCCCAATAGGGGCATAGAATATGAGATGCATAGCCTCAATTAAGATTAGCATTGTTATATAGGTTAGAATTTATATAGTGTGGTTTGCCTAACTATTTTCACATAGCTAAATCTATGTGTTATCCTATGCTGCCATCTAGTGGCCTTTTGTTGTAATATACATGTCTTTCTGTAATTATTCCTCATGTGACGATGTATCTCCCCCTAGTGTACGCCCCTTCCTTCTTCCTGTGTGCAGTACTTCCTGTGTCATGGCCACAGTGAACAGCCACATGTAACAAGGACACACATGTAATCTGCACAGTACGTAGGAAAGGCATCATCTTTTGACCGCACAATACTATAACTGTTCATCTGCTGTTCCTATCATCTGCTGTAACTCTGATGTTAAAGAATAAACACCTCTTTCGAATGAATCGGTATTGACGAGTTCAGCTATCTGACGAGGATTGTCCGCAGTGAGTATATCTGCTTATACAGGCCAGGCATAGAGGTCTCAGCAAGGGATATATTTCGCTATCACAACGATCGGAGTCAGAATAGACAGAGTTACTTGTGAGGTCCATGTACAATGTGGGTACAGAATATAACACAGTCACAGATATGGACAGAGAGTGACTTGTGAGGTCCTACATGTACAGATTACTATAGTAACAGAGACGAGGCAGAGAGTGACCTGTGAGGTCCTACATGTACAGATTACTATAGTAACAGAGACGAGGCAGAGAGTGACTTGTGAGGTCCTACATGTACAGATTACTATAGTAACAGAGACGAGGCAGAGAGTGACCTGTGAGGTCCTACATGTACAGATTACTATAGTAACAGAGACGAGGCAGAGAGTGACCTGTGAGGTCCTACATGTACAGATTACTATAGTAACAGAGACGAGGCAGAGAGTGACCTGTGAGGTCCTACATGTACAGATTACTATAGTAACAGAGACGAGGCAGAGGACAGAGAGTGACCTGTGAGGTGCAATGGGTGCCCAGAATATAATGACATTACAGCAGATGAGCTTCTGCATGCTATTTGTAGACAAACAAACCTTTCTGAAGAAGAAGCTTACCTCTGGAAAGCTGCAGTTAAAGCAGGACACCCAGGAGCACTTGGCACAGGTTGCCCCGGTCCCCAGTCCTTCCTTACATAGGATGCGGTCACAGCCTTGGGGGTTTGTGCACCAGGTCAGGTTGGAGCAGCTTTCCACAAATCCACGAAGCAAAGCTTTCTCATACTACAAAATACAAGGAGAGCAAGTGAGTGGAGAGCTTTGCTCCTTACAGGAAGGATTCATCACTGAGCAGACTATGTGAACGAGCTGAACACTGGGTCATGTCAGGCCCGGATTCCCCACAAGGCCAGGCCTCGGGGCGGCAGCGGTGTGAAATCCCCCGACGGCCAGAACATGTAGTCCCGGGCGTCGGGCGGTAAGTTGCTTTCTACATTTAGTCCTGCTTTGCACAAGCCGGGGTAAATGTAGTGTGAGGGAAGCCGATTGTACATTTACAGGGGATCTCAGCGATGTCACCGAGATCACTTGTAATAAGTTTGCAGCCTGTCCGCCCTCCCCCCCTCTTTCCATGCTGGCTCTGTCCTCCCCCTGCTGCTCCGTGTATACAGTGAGAGGGGAGAGCTGTCTTCCACTCTCAGCTGTCACAGGGGTTCCAGCACAGCGCTGTGCTAGAACTCCTGTATTGGAGGCGACAGGGTCAATAAAGAGAACCTGTCACCTCCAATTGCTATCACACAGGGGATTGTTATCTCCTGTGTGATAGCAATAAAGTTAAGTGGGGAAAAAAAATATTAAAGAAATAAAAAAAAAAAAGTGATTAAAAAGTAAAAAATAATAAGCAAATTATTAAAAAAGAAGAAAATAAATTATAAAAAATAAGATTGAAAAAATTATTAAAAAAGTAAACGATAAGATAAATAAATGGCCTTGGGGCAGCAGGAAGAGTAAATCCGGTCCTGCACAATGTTTTATACTTCTACTTTCTTTATCAGAACAAATCTGCTCTGTGTTCTGGGCTTTCCTCGTACCTTCTGGACCACCTCCTTGGAGGAGATGATCTTGTGTATAAACTCCGAGGTGGGCTGCGCCAGGCAGTCTGTGGTGGGACAGGTACAGTTCAGTACCAGGTTCTGCTCTATCCTCGTGGTGAGATATTCATTCCAGCAGTTCTGTAGATTTCATAAAAGACAATGTCAGTGCTTTCTCCTAAATCCTAATCTTCTGCGCGGCTAAAAAGAAATAAAAAAAAAAAATCGCCATATGTGCAAACAATAGAACTCACATTGCAGCAGCTGTGCCCGCAGCACAGAGACGGAGGGTTGTCTGCTGGGCTTAGTGGACTCATACACACGGGGCATATGGGCTGTGGGCTCTCGGAGTGGTGGGGCTCATGGACCTGCAAACCCGAGGCAATGAGCAGAACCTCTGAGTCATCGGTGTATTTCTGCAGCAGTAAGTCCATGTTCCACTTGCAGTGAATAAGGAGGTGTTGGGCGCTGTCCTGGGTCACGCTCAGTGTCTCTGCAACTTGATCAACCATATAAGCCATCAGTGCCCACACTTCCTCCTGGCCCAGAGTGCGACCCATGGGCAGGAGAACAGATTCCAGGACTGTCTGCTCCACCGAGCCTCCGGCGCTGAAACAAAAGAAGTATAAATGTCACCATCATTGGATGACAAGAGTCACAGCAAAAGGAGAATCCAGTCACATGACTCAATGGGTGGAATCGATCAAAACTGGAGCAGATTTGCATGGCAGCCAATCAGCTTCTCTCTCTCATATTCAAATCTCAACTGAGCAAACTGAAGAGAGATGCTGATTGGTTACTAGGGAGGCACCGATACCGGTATTTTGGTACTGAGTACCGATAATTTTTTTTCGGGACTCACCGATACCAATTACTGAGTAACGGAAGTGACATTCAGGAAGTCAGGTGGCGTGTAAAAACTCGCCACCCGGCTTCCCGATTCACAAGAAAGTCTCCTCTTACCTTGGTATGTCCAGCCTGTCACCCCCGGGGCCTCTCCAGCTAGAACGCGGCCTTCCTCCGGTACCCAGCCAGCCAATCAGGAAGCCGGGCGCGTGTAATGGCACGACACCCTGCTTTCTGATTGGCTGGGAGGCCGGCTCCATGCTTCCTCGTCATGAAGCCAGCTTCCCGGCCAATCAGAATGCTGCGGTCTGCGTCATTACACGGCACACGGCTTCCTGATTGGTCGGGAAGCTGGCCAATCAGGAAGCCGGGCAGCGCGTCATTACACGTGACGAGAGAGCATGGAGCCGCTTCCCGGCCAATCAGGAAACTTGTAATGACGCGCTGCCCGTCTTCCTGATAAAGGAAGTACTCGTGCTAGGCATAGGAGCATATGGGCGAGTACGAGTACTCGCCCAAATACTAGGTGTCGGCACCGATATCGATACAAGTATCGGTGCATCCCTATTGGTTACTATGGGCAACTGCTCCAGATTTTGTCTGCTCCAGTTTTGATAAATTCCCCCCGCTGTTTCTTCCACAACCCACAGCTGCCATGCACAATACACACATTATACATCCTATGAGGCGCTTTGGGGGGGTTATTGAAA
Organism: Nanorana parkeri; assembly: GCF_000935625.1. Classification (NCBI taxonomy): domain Eukaryota; kingdom Metazoa; phylum Chordata; class Amphibia; order Anura; family Dicroglossidae; genus Nanorana; species Nanorana parkeri. The sequence continues at coordinate 217,683 of NW_017307387.1, forward strand.
TTTTCCCAGGACCGGTATTTGATTCTTGGGAAGTGTTGAAGCCAACGTGGAACACACCACACATTCACAGACAGTCCCCTTGTACCTGGAGGCCTGGCCGCCATGCTCTTGCATCTTCTTGCTGGCAGTCTGGAAACTGATGTGCGCTTTGCTTTTGTGTGGCGTGGACGGGTCTTTCGAAAGGTACTCAAGTATATGTGGGCTATCCTCGCTGCGCCGTGCGTAGCCCTGACTGACGAGGTACATAATACAGGAGAGGACGTCCGTGTGGCTGCAGCCGAAGCTCAGGAACTTGAGGCTCTTCCCAACCTCCAACTTCTGGCAGGAGTCGATGACCTGAGAAACAAGAAGAGAGATGCTGATTGGTTACTAGATGTGTAGTACTGCCGAGTAAAACCAGTGCGTGAACGATATTCATTACATTATAAAGCATTGAGCGTTGTATCAAAGCGTAAATTCTGAGGTGTACTCACTCTTAGATTGACCCCGTTGGGTAAATAATTCTGACCACAAAGCTTTCTGAAGGAAAGAGTATTTACCTCTCGAGCTGCCCATGTTCCTGACACTGCTCTGCTGAAGAGAAACCTTCCTTTGAAGTCTCCAGGAGTGCTGATCTTCTGATACCCCTCTGCACTTAGTGGTTCTTCCCACCAACCTCCAGGTCAGTACTGAATACAGTAATGATACAGGGTTCATCAGGAGGAACCATAGTCGGTGGAGGGAGAAACTAGGTCATCAACACTCCTGAAAAAGTCAGTTTTTCAGCAAACCTTAGAGCAGGGGTAGCCAAACTCCGGCCCTCCAGCTGTGGTAAAACTACAAGTCCCATGAGGCATTGCAAGATTCTTGCAGCCACAGGCATGACACCCGGAGACAGATGCATGATGGTATTTGTAGTTTCACCACAGCTGGAGGGCCGGAGGTTGACTACCCCTGCCTTGGAGGAAGGTTTCCGTTTAACAGATTGGGGTTCAGCAGTGGAAGAGGTAATGTTCTGGGTGTTCTATAAATGCAATTTGGGCTTTAACTGCTGCGGGACTCGAGTCCAATTCATTTCAATAGGTGGAAGAAAGGGAAATAAACCAGTCACATGACCTGAAACATCTCCATGTGACTGCGATCTTCCCCTGCCTGCAAGTGTAGTCTGAAGTGTTCTGCAGAAGACACACCACAGGACATCAGAGGCTCCACACTGCAAAGTCCTCCGGTATAAGCAGAGACGAATCGGTTCTTCTTTATAAATGGACGCCTTCATTATTTATATTAGATCGCATTGAGCTGGTTTACTCCACACAGCTGGTTTAATCCGGGCTGGATCATAATTACCACCAATAATTGTATTATCGCTCCAAGGAAAACAGCAGCAGCTAGAGAGGAAGAGGCTCCCTGGAGCAGACCCCAAACTTACCCGAAACACCAGATTGTCGATATGAAGTTCCTTTTCTTCCTTCATGATCTGTGTGATGAGACAGAGGATAATGTTTCTTTTCTTGTCCAGTGTGCGTCCTTCATCTTCCTCTACATTCAAGTATGTCTGCCTTGGAAGAAGCTGCAGAATCATCCCAGGACCTTGCTCAATTAACTTCTCTTCATTCAGACACAGGAGCCCTAAAAACAATGCAAGGGAGTGAGCGCAGGGATAAGAGAGGCAGAGGAGGCTGGAGGAAGAGGAGGCACACAATACAGCACGGGGAGAGTAGACAGAGGTGGATGCAACAAGGAGAGTACAGGTAGAGATGGCTAAAGGAAGGGACATAAAAAAGGGTATGAGAGAATGGAAGCAGAGAAGAGTGTGGAAAGAGGAGAGGCACAGAAGAGCACGGGAGGGTTATGAGGCAGAGAAGAGTGCTGGGAGAGTAAAAGGCAGCGAAGAGTAAAAGGCAGCGAAGAGTAAAAGGCAGCGAAGAGTAAAAGGCAGCGAAGAGTAAAAGGCAGCGAAGAGTAAAAGGCAGCGAAGAGTAAAAGGCAGCGAAGAGTAAAAGGCAGCGAAGAGTAAAAGGCAGCGAAGAGTAAAAGGCAGCGAAGAGTAAAAGGCAGCGAAGAGTAAAAGGCAGCGAAGAGTAAAAGGCAGCGAAGAGTGCAGAGGCAGCGAAGAGTGCAGAGGCAGCGAAGAGTGCAGAGGCAGCGAAGAGTGCAGAGGCAGCGAAGAGTGCAGAGGCAGAGAAGAGTGCAGAGGCAGAGAAGAGTGCAGAGGCAGAGAAGAGTGCAGAGGCAGAGAAGAGGTAAATGATGGGATAATGAGGAAAGGAAGAGGTGGAAATGGGGAGAGGAGAGGTAAACACAATGAAAGGTGGAGGAGAAGTGGGCACAAGAAAAACAGAGGCAGAGGTATGTGTAAGGAGAGACAGAGGTGGGCACAATTAGAGGAGAAGGAGGTGGGCACAAGGAGACTAGAGCAGAGGTGTACATGGGGAGAGGAGAGGCAAAAGCAAGTGCAGGAAAGGAAGAGGAGAGGCAGGAGGTAGGCATTAGTGATGGGCTCGGGAGTGTTCGCAAGCGCCTCGTGCCAAGCCCGCCAGAAAGCTGTCAGCGCGAAGGGCCAATCGCAGGCACTGAGACATTTCCCGATCTCTGCAGCTGCGGACCGGGAACATGTTTCAGTGCCTGTGATTGGCCCTGCGCGCTGACTGCTTCCCGGCTGGCTTGGCACGGGGCGCTTGCAAACACGCCCGAGCCCATCACTAGTAGGCATGCAGAAAGGAGAAGCAGAGGTGGCTGCTGAAAGGAGAAGCAAAGGTGGCTGCAGAGAGGAGAGTGGAATAGATGGGTACAGGAAGGGGGAAGGAGATGTAGAGGTGAGTGAAGGAAGAAGAGAGGAGTTCAGGTAGGGGACGGCAGAAGGAAAGGATGGAGATGACGCAATACTGAGTGTCTTGGACCACACTCACCTTTTTCCTTGTGCACTAGGATGCTGCCCTTGGCAGTTAGTGGTGCCAGCGCATGGCTCACCAAGGTCTCTGGCAGGCCCGAGGTCTTAATTATTGACTCTTCCAAAATTTCCTGGAAATAAAAGGTTCCTGTCATTTCATCATTTGTAATAAACGTGGTTACATTTGGCCACCATACCAAATTCGAGCTACCATGCACAACAGTGCAGCGGACTTCTGCTCCCTACCTCTATTATACACTGCAAAGTAGCAGACTCCAATTCCCATCATACACCACTGTGTAGCACACTGTAGCCCCCCCCCCTGCACCACATGGTACCAGCTTCTACCATCAAAGCCCAGTATATCACAATATAGCCCTTCAGTACATCTCACCTCTTGCTGATTAAACTGCAGCAATATGAACATCTGCAGTGTGGAGACCCGCAGGATCAGACCGCCATATTGCACCTCCGCATTTCCCAACCACGTCCACTGCAGCCGTCGTGACTGTACAATATCAGAACAGCCCGGGACATACTGACCTGGAAGAATGTGGGACACATAGATATAAAATATACTACTGTTACAGTGTGCCTGATCCAGAACTGGAAATGCTGGGGTATTACAAATAATGATGAACTGTTTTAGGGTATCATGGGGGCAGTATGTACAGGAGAGGGGTGTGGGGGGTATGACGGGGGGCAGTATGTACAGGAGAGGAGGGTGGAGAGTATAGGAGAAGAAGGAGAGGAAGGGGAGAAGAAGGAGAGGAAGGGGAGAAGGAGAGGAAGGGGAGAAGGAGAGGAAGGGGAGAAGGAGAGGAAGGGGAGAAGGAGAGGAAGGGGAGAAGAGAGGAGATAGAGTTGGTGGAGACACAAGTTGAGGAAACTGCCCTTAAGACCCCGTTCACATATAGCGACATACCTTTGCAGCGGCCGGGATAGCGCGACTTTCGGGGCGACGGTAGCGCAACCTTCTCCGTCGGGCTCCATAGAAAAAAAGCAAAATCGCGCAAAATCCGCCGAAAAAAGGGTCCGGTAGAAGCGACTTGCGACCGCGACATGGAGTTAAGACAGCTCCATTGAATAGCATTGGCCGGCGACTTCTCGCGATATCGCGCGGCAAAAATGCGCGATATCGCGGTGACAAGTCGCTATATGTGAACGGGGCCTGAACGTTTAAAGATTCCTCCCTTCAACTAGACCTGACCATACATCAAGTTTTCCCTTGTTCAGCCCCCAACTGCTGACCGCTTGAATGGGGGAATCCCCCCACCTCCATTCATTTTATGGCAATATATAGGAAGCGGCAACAGATGTCATAACAAGCTAGAATGTGATGGTCTTTCTTTTCCTATCGGAGCAAGCTTGTTATAACATCAGAGCTTATGACTGATTCCTATCCATATATAAAGATTCTGCACATATAGGAGAAAAGCGGTTCAGACAGAGATAAGGCTCCGGCATTGCCGAATATTAGTCTAAATATCAGCGCTGGGAAGCCATGGTCCATCATACACATTACTGGATTAGGTTGTGGTCTGGAGTCTTACTTTTTGTATAGAAGTCAGTGAAATTAAGCAGAGGATTGCTGAGGGATTGTGGGAATATTTTGGAGGGATCCATCATGTGACACAGAGAAGATATAGACCAACAACGGGGGGAGAGAACAGAGATCTGGACCTCTCCATCTTCCCCGGCGTAATCCCGGGGGTCGAAGCTATCTTCCATCTCCTGTAGACACAAACCAGATCATTAGTTAAAAGGAGACAGCGCCGCGAGAAGGTCCAACAATAGACACCAAAGTACTCTGCTAAACTGACCTCTACCAACAAGACCGTCCATCACCCAAACAGAAATAATGGAAGCCAACCCCCAGTATACCAACGTCTCTACCCAGCATGCCTCGGTTTTATGGTAAAGCAGTATTAAGGACAAGGTTTCTATATGCAGCTATGTGGATCGGCAGCTCCTCAACACTAGCTCTGGAGGCCTTACCCGGACCCCGTTAAATGAGTGTGGAGCTAGCTTGGAATGTGATCTTTGGCACTGGACCGGACACTGGTGTTCAATGGCACAGGTCCCACCACTCTTGATCTAACTTTATGCTCTTGGTATTGCTTTTCCACCAAACCGAGGCATGTTGAGAGTAGAAGGGATTATACCAGGCGGTCACTACTTCTTTTTTTCCTTAGCCAGTGTCCAATTTCTCCTGTAGGCAGCAGTATAACCCAACAGTCTCTGAATTCTTGGGTCTTTCAACGGACTCTAAGAAATGGTACAAAAATGTTCGCTCTCAATCATTGAGGGACACAGGAATTCAGATACAGTCAGGATGTCCAAAAGCAGTCCAACTATAGGATGGGCAACAAAGGAGAACGCCCGCCCAAAAAACAATACAAGCCTCTCTCAGAGGACTGGGGAACACTCAAAAAAAAAAAAAAAAGGTGGACCCATAACCCAGCAGGGAAGATGGGACCACCAACCTGATGCGCTTGCCACAGCTCTGGATCCAGACAGTGCTTCCTGTCTAACTTAACCAGTTCATTCAGGTCTGGAAAGTAGCGCATTGCAGAGCCCAGGGCCCGGCGGTCACATTCCAGGCTAGCCCCATGCGTCCAGTCCAGTGGGGCCCAAGTATGACCTCCAATGCTAGTTTTAGGAAATCCAGGTGGCTGCTGCATAGAGACCAGCTCAAGCTGCGACATAGCAAGGAATCTTGAATTCAATTTAATAGAAGAGAAATCCTCGATTAAATAAAACAAGAAAACAAAATGCTAACAAATGTGGGTACATTATTTTCAGCAGAGCTAGAGAAAAGACATACATCCTCCTAGCACATCCCTGCAGGCAGCAATATAACCTGACAAACATCATTTCTGTGTCCCTCAATGAATAAAGGTGCCCATCCCGCGATCTGACGATAATCGCAAAGTGTATGGAAGGTGTGCAACCGTTTTTACTGAACGGTCGCATGTCTTATGTCTAAGGAGCATGTTCAAAAAACAGCCGAAAATCGTAGGATTTTCGGCTGGTTTGTGGCATGCTCGGGAGACAAATGCCGAATGGGCCTGCGATGATCGCAAGTACGATCTGCCCGTCCAAGATGGGCAGATCGTACGGTTTTTAAATTACTGTACAACCATCGCAAGACAAAAGTCTTGGGTGGGTTGTAAAGTGTATGGGCACCTTAACCCCTTCATGCCTGAGCTTGTTTTTAGTTTCTGTTCCTAAATGACTGACACACTTTTTACATTTTTGCTGTGTGATTCTTCCACAGCAGCAAGTTTTGATTATTATTATTAGAATTTTTTAAATAATTATAGTATACAAATATATTTATATATAAACGTTTTATTTTCCTAATTTTTTGTACACTTTTTTTTTTTTTTACACTTTGTAAAAAAAATAAGTGTAAAACTGACATTTTTTTGTCAGTTTATATCAAGCAATCACTATGACTGCTTAATAGATTAACTTTTTAAAATTTTTTTAGTTATTATCAGGCTGCTCCAAGCTTAGGAACAGCTAATAATAACTTTAGAGACTGATCCTGACAGCATCACTCCCCTCTCGCCATCCCTCCTCCTCCACCAGAATACACTCCCATCCACTTCCCTCTCACCATCCTTCCTCCTCCACCAGAATACACTTCTACCCCATCCATTCCTCTCTCACCATCCTTCCTCCTCCACCAGAATACACTTCTACCCCATCCATTCCCCTCTCACCATCCTTCCTCCTCCACCAGAATACACTTCTACCCCATCCATTCCCCTCTCGCCATCCCTCCTCCTCCACCAGAATACACTTCTACCCCATCCATTCCCCTCTCACCATCCCCCCCTCCTCCACCAGAATACACTTCTACCCCATCCACTCCCCTCTCACCATCCTTCCTCCTCCACCAGAATACACTTCTACCCCATCCATTCCCCTCTCACCATGCCTCCTCCTCCACCAGAATACACTCCCAACCCATCCACTCCCCTCTCACCATTCCCTCCTCCTCATCCTCCGATATGATTGCATTGTCCAGCTGCTGCAGTCGGTATAGATGTTCTTCTCTCTGAAGATCTTTTGCCTCCTGCAGGTTTTTCAGCATTTGTTGAGGATAGCGGTTTGGGAAACAAATGCCAATGTGATCGACCACAGAATTCTCCAACCAGCACGGTCCAAGTGTGAGCAGACGGTCAGCCAGATAATGCCTGCAAAATGTCATGGGCAACAGGAGCACAGGGATATGATCAGAAGCACAAAGCTATGAGGCCGGAAATCCTCATCTACAAAACAATAAAAAATGAAACACTAACTGTACCCCGCCCGGAAAAGAATATGATCACACCACCTCCATCACCAGACATTGATCATCACTTGCTCTATACAAAAAGATCTCTCCTAGGCACTGGTCATTTCCCCTCTACAAACACAGATTCTAATTCCTCTATAAAAACACACGAACAATACTTCCTTCATACACAATGATCAGACCTCATCTATGAAGATTAACACCTCCTCTACCAGACACACCGATCACCCCTCCTAACCAGACACACCGATCACGCCTCCTAACCAGACACGCCGATCACCCCTCCTAACCAGACACACCGATCACCCCTCCTAACCAGACACACCGATCACGCCTCCTAACCAGACACACCGATCACCCCTCCTAACCAGACACGCCGATCACCCCTCCTAACCAGACACGCCGATCACCCCTCCTAACCAGACACACCGATCACCCCTCCTAACCAGACACAACCCCCAACCAGACACCCCGATCCCCCCCCCTAACCAGACACGCCGATCACGCCTCCTAACCAGACACGCCGTTCACGCCTCCTAACCAGACACAGCGATCACGCCTCCTAAACAGACACACCGATCACGCCTCCTAACCAGACACGCCGATCACGCCTCCTAACCAGACACGCCGATCACCCCACCTAACCAGACACGCCGATCACCCCTCCTAACCAGACACGCCGATCCCCCCCCCTAACCAGACACACCGATCACCCCTCCTAACCAGACACGCCGATCACCCCTCCTAAACCAGACACACCGATCACTCCTCCTTTCTACACAATGATCAGACCTCATCGATGAAGAGGAATCACACCCCCTAATAATAATAAATGAATGTATACACACACACACACTCCGATCACACCTCCTCTATTCAAAGTGATCATATCCCATCTATATACACACACCGATCACGCCTCCTCACCAGACACACTGATCACACCTCCTCACCAGACACACCGATCATACCTCCTTCTATACACATCCATCATACCTCCTTCTATACACATCCATCATACCTCCTTCTATACACATCCATCATACCTCCTTCTATACACATCCATCATACCTCCTTCTATACACATCCATCATACCTCCTTCTATACACATCCATCATACCCCCTCTATACACACCCATCATACCCCCTCTATACACACCCATCATACCTCCTCTATACACACCCATCATACCTCCTCTATACACACCCATCATACCTCCTCTATACACACCCATCATACCTCCTCTATACACACCCATCAATCATGCCTCCTCTATAGATACCGATTCTACATCCTATACAAAATACATGAGGCACTTCCTGATTTGACTGACCTGTAAAAATGCTCAAAGGAATTTGATAGTTCTAGATCTGACAAGAAAAAGACACATTCCAGGAACTGCTGCAGCTGCTCCATTGACTGGACATCTGATGAGTCTGATCGAATAGCAATTATCCGCTGATCAATGTACCGTGCAAATTGCTCCGTCACCTGTGATATAAACACATCAATATGTAACCTGCTGTACACAGAGACTAGAGGAGCCTTACCATACACAGTCAGAAGGGGAGCTTTACCATATAAACACACAGGGGGGCATTGTACAATATACAGTACTACCTCTGCGATACACACTCACATGTAATGCGGTCAGGAATGAAAGCTGTAACAGCCCCTGGCAGAATCCTTGCTGTAAAGCGAGTAAAAACCGTGTCTGCTGACCAAATATCTCCTCCATGGCCCGTCTGAGAGCCATGTACATGGAACAGAAGCGAGGAACCAGATCAACGTCATTCCACGACATCTCCAAAAAGCGTTGCACCTAGTAAACAAGCAGAGTTACATCCTGGACCCCCACAGACCCCCCACAAGGACATTCCACCTCCAGAGAGACACTTACCTGCTGCTGAACCACCCCCTGCCAGCACTGAGCCATTCCAGCCATACTCCCCATCCCACAGCTGGAGGCACTCGCTTGAACACTGGTGGAGCTGCGGTTCTTCCCATCTGTAGAAGGTGACAATGTTAGCGGGGTACATGTCTGCTTTGTGGTATCCACCTATTTTAAACAGAACCCATCCCACCAAGAGAGAAAAGAGAACTATGGGTAAGTGTTTTTCCCCATAGTTCTCTTTAGGGTCACGGGAGGACATATGCTAACCTCTTCCTGTGACCCAAAGCTCAGTATATCGCTGGCTATTATATTGTGAGCGCCGCAGCCGGGACAGATCCTGACATTACTGTCGAGATCCACCCAGCTGCGTGAGTGACAGCTGGCTCCGTCTATCTAGAGGCAGAGCCAGCTGTGCCTGCCCCCTTCCCCGTTCGTCCCTCCACTCAGTGCTGTAGGATCGGAGAGGGGGGAATCCCTGTGGGGAGCGGTGACTGACAGTCACCGCTCACTGCAGGGAGACGATCAGGAAGTGAGTAGATCGGCTGCATGTTTCTGCTCACTTCCCGATCGATAGAGCCGACCTGTGACAGCTTCTTTGTCACAGGTCGGCTCTAACTATGAGGATGAGTGGAAAGCACTCGCCTCATAGATCTCTTTTAATCATAACAATGTGAGAGACGAATGGGAACCGAAGGCCCATCTTCTGGCAGCTGTCAGGAAGGGCCCAGCTGCAGTCAGGACGACAAAGAGTCTGGCCCGGAGTTGGGAGGGCATCAGAATATGGCAATACGCTATATGGGGTAAACTCACTGGTCTTACTGGGCGGCTTCAGTGCACTGGTATCGGGGGGGCTGGTGTCCACATGGACCAGGAGATGAGTCAATCTCCGCACTCGGGAATTGAAGACCGACAATCGGGACTTGGGTTGACGAGAACCCTGACTGTTCTCCAGGTAACGTGTGAGGAGCCACCCAAAAGGACTAACTCTTCCGGGATCTGAAAACGAGAAAAGTGTTATCACCATTCCTGGAGACTTCAATCAGAGGATAATTCTCCCAGAATTCCCTGTACCTGAGGTAGTGATACTCTGCACCAGGGGGGAAATCAGCGACTCCCAGCACGTCCGGCCCAAAGCCTGAGCTGCCTCGTCGTCAGGAAGAAAACGGTCTGCAAACTCCTGCTCATGTGACAATGCCCGGTTCAGTCTAAAACACAACATAGACACCAACATGACTGCAAAACCACAACAACCCTAACGCACAGCATAAAGCACAATGCAATATCACAATGCCAATGACACAACAGCCACTATGGAAACCATTCTCCAGGAATACAGCAGTCAGAGAACTCTAGGAACTAAGTAGGAAATATGCAACAGGACCCTACTTAGGGGGTCATTATATCTCAGGTCAGGATGTGGTTTATGTATGAGAAAGGAGTGTATAAAGATGCACTTCAGGAGTACAGAGGAGACCAAACTTCAATCACATACAGTAGATCTATACACGACACATCTGACAGATCCGGGGTGAGGGGTCTCTAGTATTACAGATAGTATATCCGGGGTGAGGGGTCTCTAGTATTACAGACAGTATATCCGGGGTGAGGGGTCTCTAGTATTACAGACAGTATATCCGGGGGTGAGGGGGTCTCTAGTATTACAGACAGCATATCCGGGGGTGAGGGGTCTCTAGTATTACAGACATTATACCCCGGGGTGAATAATAAAAATTACAGACCGTATAGCAGGGTTGGAGGGGTCTCTAGTATTGCAGAAGGTATATATAGTGATTTGGGGGGTCCTCTGGTAGTACACAGCACATATCCTACAGGCTTAAATCCATATGGAGGTGTAGGTTAGAGAAGAGGATTGGCTCACCGGCTGAAGAGTTGTAGTAAGTTCTCCTTCTTGTCGCGGATCTCCTGCCCCCAGCTATGCGCTCTGCTGGTGTAGAATAAGAAAGTTCTTCTACAAAGTTGCTCCATAAACACCGGCCAGAAAGTTGGCTTGGGCCCCAGGATCTCCACACTCCGCACACGCGTGTCAATACCACCCTGCACATGTAAAAGCACAGCTGGACATTAGAACATGCACTCTCAGCGGCACACTGTCCTTGCTGCCACCCGTCACACCCCGCACACCCTTTACCTGCTGACACCTCTTGATCTTGATCTGAATGATGGGCCAGTAGCGAGTGACATTTTCCAGGAGAAGGACACGTCCGGCCGTGCTGGCGATGTTCACCTGGGAACAAATAGCAAAGTCATAATTACTCGTAGTCTGCCAGGATAGTTCCCCAAGCCTACACTAGACCTGGGGACTTGTCTAAGGGTTTTGTCCATCACCCTTCAGAGGGCCTGGATCTGCCACTTACCGCGTTAAGCTCTGTGTTAATGTTGGACGAGTTCTCTCCTCCCATCACGACCACCCGTGCCGGCATATAACTGGAATCTTCACTGGCCACAACCATCGCCAGCTGCCTGCAGGGGCACAAACACCCTCAGATTCTGGGATACACAATGACCTGTATGAGCAAAAAAATACCTCATCTTCCCCAATCACACTCACCGGATCACCACCCCTCGGTGCATGTAGATGTTGATGTAATGGGATCCGGTGCTCCCGCTCGACTCCCAGTAAGATTTGGAGTTTCCATCTGTCAGTCTGTTGGCACGATGAATATTGGAGGAGACTTCCATCTTCTCCCAACATTTGTCCTCCTTGACTTCCACACTGGATCCTGCACACAGAAAGGACAAGTCACCTCCAGCAGGTAAACAGATTTAGAAGTGATAAGATCATCTACTTTGCTTGTACTTGACACCTTTAGTCACTGGTGAGGTCAGACAACAGTAAAAGCCTTCTTGCTCGTTTCAGCAAATGTCCAGATTTTGAGAGTAGAAACAGTTGGATAAGTGGAGGGAGCATTTCTTGCAGTGGATCTCTGGCTTTGGGAGTGCAGCGTGACATTTAGAGCCAAGGGAGAATTGCTCCAACATATAAGCCAGGAATCTTCCTAAGTCCTTGGACAAAATTCTGAAGCACCCCATCACCTAGGACACTGAGCACAATGTGACTTTCGCATGCAGAGTATAGGTTTAGGGAAAAACGCCTTTTTAAAAAAAATTCAATAAGTTTTTATTTGCATATAAAAAAAAAACAGAGCATAATGCGTCCGATACAGACAGTGGACTGGGAGGCACATGTAATCCATAGCATTGTCAGGCGTTTTGGTGGTATTGGGTGGTTTTTGCATTCAACAGTTATAATCCACCATCGTGTAGGCGTGCGAGTCAGTCCAACTGGACAGACCGGCGCTAGCCAAAGGAATAGAGAGGCAAAGTAGAAAGATAGAAGGGAAAGAACAGGGGTATAGGGTTAGAGGGGACTATAGTATAGTCTGGGTTAAGAAAGATAAAGGGGGGGGATGGGGTAAGGGCGCCTGGAGGGAGCTTGTACTGTAGAGCATGTGTTGTCAGGGGAAACGCCTTCTTTTTACATAGTGTCCCTGGTATCCAACCTCCTTGGTGTAAGGCATGAACCCAAAAGGTCTGCTATGTCTCCGAGTGAACTTTCGGAAAAACATAAGCAATGAAATTTGGTGCCAAAACAAAATGCACCAAATGAACTGCACCAAAATCTAAATGCAACTCTTCCTTGTTAGCTGAAGTCATGCAAAAGGAAATATCATAAGAGAACCTTTTCCAGAGCAGAGAAAGGAGAATAAAAACCTCACAATTCCTCTTCAGTCCTGGGCAGTGATGGGGATGACCAATGGGAATCAGTTCCAGGGATATCTATGTCTGCTTACTTTAACAAGGCCAGCGCACCTGCAACACAAGCTGCCCCCAAAACAGAGGAAACTTCCTTTACAAGATTAGAGGTTGCTAAAGAGGTCCATGAAGGGAAGGTACAGGCGTGGACGTCGTTACTGACATCTATTCCCTTTAGACAAGCGTCACTAGGTCCGTGTAGGTGAAGGTCCACAAAGAACCGGTGAAGGGATGGACGCCAGGACTGGCATCCAATCACACAAGGAAAGTGGCACTAGACTTGGGGGAGGCCACCTGTTGGCAAAGGTCCATGCAGACTTGGTGAAGGGATAGATCCCAGGGCAAACATCCAATCACACAAGGAAAGTGGCACTAGACTTGGGGGAGGCCACCTGTTGGCAAAGGTCCATGCAGACTTGGTGAAGGGATAGATCCCAGGGCAAACATCCAATCACACAAGGAAAGTGGCACTAGACTTGGGGGAGGCCACCTGTTGGCAAAGGTCCATGCAGACCTGGTGAAGGGATGGACACCAACAGTGACATCCATTCACTTAAGGAAAGCAGCAATAGGCTTGGGGAAGGATGCTGAAGGTTGTTGCTGGCAAGGTGAAGGCACAGACATCCACGGTGACATCCAATCACATAAGGCAAGTGGCACTAGCTTAGGGGAAGGTAATGTGTATGCGACGCTGTCCTGTTGAAAAAAAGAAAACTCCCAATGGACAGATTCATGGCCTGGTGTCCAGAGGACAATTATTTGGGTTCACTGCCAGTTACCAGAGCTTGGACCTTGCATGGCATTATGGGGGAACAATCTCAGGAGACAAAGCACACCCACCTTGACAAAGGTTTCGCAGAAAGACATCAAAGAAGGGGATGTTGACCTGTTGCTGGCTGCGTCTGTGCTCTTCTATCTGCGTCAGAACCATCTGATGGCGACAAGAAAAAACTAGTCTGCACCACAAACCACATCGGACAGAGATTGTATCATACAATTTGACATCACAGATGCAGTCATCATCTAAGCTGGCAGTACGGATAAGAGTCTTGCTCCACACCCTCCTCCTAAGACACCATTCACTGACAGGAACCTCTCAGACTCACCTGGATGCAGCCGGCCAGAATGCTGGTGGCCATCTTTTGGTAGAGGCTGGAGTATTTCTCACAGTCACTCAGGAGGTCTCTCAGCTCTGGTGCCTGTATAAGGCCCGTGCTTTGCTTCTCAAGCACTTTGATCAGCGTGTCCTTGGCACCCAGCCTGCACATAACAACTGCACAGTCCTTGTTGGTGGTAGCCAGACGGTGAAGGAAGGTCACCACTTCCTGGAGCACCTATACCAAGAGAGCGAAGGAACAAATAAAGAATGATGACCGACTATAGGATGATTCTCCAACAAAGCAAAGCCAGCCTCGCTGTCACCCAGTGTCTGGGAACACCTCCTACACCTTACATGTCCCAATTCTCACCTCCTGACTACTGCTGGTGCTCCCCAGCGAGGTCAGACACGGCTCAATACTCTTGTGCCAGGGAAGTGTATCCTCCTGATAGAAATCCAGGGATTTGTTCAGAATCCTGAAAAGAGACAATTCTATTAAAATCCCGCTCCAAAAAAAAACACAAGACAAAACTCCTGCATGCAGAAGGGCCGATTGTTCTTCTGGCAGACAACTGCCACTCGCTCAGAATGGAAGGAAACCCCAACTGAGAGAGGTATGCAGGCCACTCATGCTGACCTTCTCGAAATGTCGTTTGCATGGCTGCCATATTGATCCAATGGCTTCAATATATTCCGAGTCGCCGACCAAGAACAAAATTAGAACTTCTGAATAAAAAAAACCCCCCAAAAAACCCAATTCCATTCACTTGGAGGTCCCGTTATGTAAATGCCGGTTATTTGGCTGTCATGCTGACACTTTGACTCAGACTATGGGGGAGGGGTCTCATTACTAATGACAGAGATGTTCACATTTCTTGTGATAACTGGAAATTAGAGGTGCACCGAAATAGAAATTTGAAAAACGAAAATATTTTTATTTTTTTATATTTTATTTTTAATAAACTTTTTAATATTTATTTTTATTAATTCATTTAATAAATATTGTTATTTTTTACTTTTGGGGGCTTCAGGGGAAATATTGGGGGTCTGAACAGACCCCTGATATTTCCCTTTTAAAATAGAAAAAGAGATTGAGAGCACAGAGTCCTCAGACAGCACAGAGTCCTCAGACAGATGAATGGGAAGTGATGTAGATCACTTCCCATTCATTCATAATGGAGGATATAGTAACCATACTCTGTCCTCAATTATCTACAAACACTCAGCGATCACAGATCACCGACTGCTTGTACCGCTCTCCTCTCTGACACACTGTCACAGGAGGCTGAGCGAGCGGTGTAGGGAGACGAGCTCGGCCTCCTGTGACAGCGCGGGCTGTCAACGCCCACACAACGCTCTGCTGGACTGTGACAGGACGCTGAGCGGTGTGGGAGGAGAGATGCCGGCCGCTCACATCGCTCTCCTCCCGCATCGCTCGGCCGGCCGTCACTTTCTTTTCTCCCCGCTGGGTCACAGAGCTGCGCCCAGCGGGGAGGAAAGAAACCAGGGATGTGCCGATGTATCGGTATCGGAAAATTGTATTTCCAGCATTAGGCGAAAAGTGCCACTTTCGGCCGATATATCGGCGCATCCCTACTGGAAATAAAATAAAAAAAGATTTCTGAACAAGAAAACATAGAAGGACGATGGTCCATTTCAGTCTGATTTTTTTTAATATTCAGGTTATCTATTTATTTTTAGCCTTCTTGCCTGAGCATAGATGCATTTTATCCCCAACATGTCTGCAGTCACTTGGGACCCCATTTACGTATTTGTGGTGCATTAAACTGATAATAAAGTCAAACGATATTTAACCTCTTGCCGTCCGCCAGTAGTAGAAAAACGGACGGACGGCACTGCTGCATTGGCGGGTTGCCGTCGCCAGACGGCATTTTTTTTCTGCTCGCGTGCGCCCCCTAGCGGGCACGCACGGGTAGAAAAGACCCGTCCAATGCGAACACCCGATACCGGGTGTTTCACATATAGGCGATCAGCGGGTCCAAGCACAGAGTCCTCAGACAGCACAGAGTCTCTCAGACAGCACAGAGTCCTCAGACAGCACAGAGTCCTCAGACAGCACAGAGTCTCTCAGAGAGCACAGAGTCCTCAGACAGCACAGAGTCTCTCAGAGAGCACAGAGTCCTCAGACAGCACAGAGTCCTCAGACAGATGAATGGGAAGTGATGTAGATCACTTCCCATTCATTCATAATGGAGGATATAGTAACCATACTCTGTCCTCAATTATCTACAAACACTCAGCGATCACAGATCACCGACTGCTTGTACCGCTCTCCTCTCTGACACACTGTCACAGGAGGCTGAGCGAGCGGTGTAGGGAGACGAGCTCGGCCTCCTGTGACAGCGCGGGCTGTCAACGCCCACACAACGCTCTGCTGGACTGTGACAGGACGCTGAGCGGTGTGGGAGGAGAGATGCCGGCCGCTCACATCGCTCTCCTCCCGCATCGCTCGGCCGGCCGTCACTTTCTTTTCTCCCCGCTGGGTCACAGAGCTGCGCCCAGCGGGGAGGAAAGAAACCAGGGATGTGCCGATGTATCGGTATCGGAAAATTGTATTTCCAGCATTAGGCGAAAAGTGCCACTTTCGGCCGATATATCGGCGCATCCCTACTGGAAATAAAATAAAAAAAGATTTCTGAACAAGAAAACATAGAAGGACGATGGTCCATTTCAGTCTGATTTTTTTTAATATTCAGGTTATCTATTTATTTTTAGCCTTCTTGCCTGAGCATAGATGCATTTTATCCCCAACATGTCTGCAGTCACTTGGGACCCCATTTACGTATTTGTGGTGCATTAAACTGATAATAAAGTCAAACGATATTTAACCTCTTGCCGTCCGCCAGTAGTAGAAAAACGGACGGACGGCACTGCTGCATTGGCGGGTTGCCGTCGCCAGACGGCATTTTTTTTCTGCTCGCGTGCGCCCCCTAGCGGGCACGCACGGGTAGAAAAGACCCGTCCAATGCGAACACCCGATACCGGGTGTTTCACATATAGGCGATCAGCGGGTCCGTAGCCCGCCGATATGTGCTCGTTTGCGTCACCCCCCCACCTGTCCTAGAGACCCCTAATGTCTCCATAAAGAGGACCTGTCAGTGTGCCTTTGCTATTATATAGGGGGATTGTTATCCCCCTATATAATAGCAATAACAATAAGTGCAAAAAAATTAATATAAATAAAAATAAATAAAAGTCACATATAAAAAAGTAAAATAAAATAAAAGTCAGATATAAAAAAAGGGGAAAAAAAAACCCAAAATGTTTAACTCCCCCACCCCCACGTTTACGCGCCTATAAACGTAAATACGCGTCCGGTGCCCCAGCGCGCAAAAATTACAATTGCGCTACACATGTTACATATCGCCGCGAACGTCGCAGTGAGAGCAATAATTTTAGGGCCATCAATCACTGATAACACTAAACTGATGAGCGGTAACAGCTTTTAAAGCGTCGCCTATGGCCAATTTTGGGTATTATCGTTTTTTGCGGTTTTGCTCGCGCACGCAATTTTAAGGCTTGACATGTTTGGTGTCTTTTTACCCGACGTGACCCCGTCTTTTATATTTTACCAAAAAATTGGGTAATAATAAATGTTTTATCATTTAATATATGGGAAACTGTTTTTTTTTAAAAAATTTCGGTGATTTTTCCTTAATATAGTAAAAAAATAAAAACCCCAGTGGTGAATAAATACCACCAAAATAAAGCTCTATCTGTCCCCAAAAAAAGGTATAAAATTCATTTCAGTACAGCGTTGCATGACGGAATAAATGTCAAAGTACCGCAGCGCTGAATACTGAAAAATGGCCTGGATGGGAAGGGGATTTAACACCGCGGATGTCAACTGGTTAAGCAATTTCAAATGCTGATGAAATCACTTACAAAAGGATGCTGATGTTTAAATTTAGAATCAGCTGGTGCCCAGAGCCCTGGTCCTGATATGCTGTATTAGGGTGGCTCCTTTTTCTTGCAGGGTCGTATGGAGCCGCCCTTGTGTGTGGCAAGCATGCTGTGTGCGTCTTCACAAAACACACAATTTGTGTCCCATGGCACTGCCAGACCGGAATCCCATGGTGATATAATGGAGTGTGCTGAATGACATGCAGATGGCGCCTCATACATCCAAATGTAGAAGTCGTCGTCACTGACAGACCCCTAGGTCCAATGCATCAATCCATCCTTTTATACACATCAGATAACCCTTGGCACAGAAACGTTGCTTTGTACTTGCGATGTCATGTGTGTGTATCTGACGTCAATAAAAGGACGGATTGATGCATTGGACCTAGGTGTGCGAGTGACTATGTCTTCTTCTACATTCACAAAACACACAGCAAAGCCAACTACATTAAACTTTGTGTTTCGGCGCCTATGCAGATTGGTAGGTGCCGGATAACTGTAGTTTCTGGTCCAGAGTCAATAGTAACTCTTAAGCCACCACGGGTCAGCTACTCTGCTCAGTGTGCGGGAGCAATAGCAAGCATGCTATTGGCTATTGCAATTTGCAATAGCCAATAGCAGACTGGCTATTGAAGCCCCACCCACTGAAAAGAGGAGCGGGCCTGGGAGAGAAAGTGCTCTCTCAGGTCTGCTCCCAAATTTGAAATAGCCAATAGCAGGCTGGCTATTGCTCCCCATTGTTTACATTCTGCTGCCGACCGTGGAATCTAACCCGACGGCTGGCAGCAAGAGGAATACAAAGAATTGTGTTAGCAACTAAATTAATTTATGTTCAGGGAAGCCGAGCTAAAAGAGTTGGAGCCAGCTGTTTAGAAAACACAAAAATGGAAAGAAATACTTTGCTGGACAATATTTGTTTTAATCTGAAAAAAACTGTCAGTTTAATAATACTTTAAGTTGCACGTTAACATGCGCTCATGAACACATGCACGGTCATGCCTTGCGATGCACTACAACCCGGGTGCGTTGCCTTCATACATTAGGGTGCCATACAAAATGTAAGCATGTTACTTGCGTTACCACAACACGGAGTGTGAATCCAGCATTACTGTTGATTGACTCCCTGACTGTGCTGGAAGTCTGTTCCAATAAAAAACATTTTTGGTTTCGGTTTCGGAATTTCTATTTCTGTGCACCCCTATGTAAAATGTTGCTCCTGCTGGTTTGAGGTCAGGTCTCTGTGTTTTATGATCTATAGCGGACTTCTGTTTACTGGCACCACACTTTATACAGGAGCTATCAAGGAAGACCTCAGCCACAGCCTGTCCGTGAAGCAGGCATGAGGGAACAATAAAATGAATTAGAGCAATGTAGGCTCCGAAGATTAAACAGATTTACAGCAGAAAGCAGGCGATGAACTCTAGAAGGAACTCGTCATGACAGCTTTGCTAGATGAGGCGCTTGTTCAGCACTAGCAGATGCAACTGTCTGATGTGCAGGTCACAGGTTGCTCCGCCCTGGAACACTTAGCTTCCTCATCTGCAAACGCACATCTCCCTCCCCACGCGCGCACATCTCCCTCCCCGCGCACGCACGCAGATCCCATACATGTCACAGAGGGCTCTCGTCTGGTCATGCAGCGCTGTCACCTGTACACACTGAGCTGTTGACGTTTCTCCCCCCTCAGCTGCTCCAGACAGGAGAGGAGCTGCAGGAAGAAGTTGGGGTCGGTGAGAAGTTGAGGAACATCACAACGTAGTGAGGAGACGTCATCACAGACACATCGTTCCAGAGCGGGCAGCATTTCCCGACACAACCGAATGTCCTTCAGACTACTCAGCAAAGACGGGAGATCCAATTCCTGGACTGCCAGTGCTGGAGCACTCTCTGCAAGAGAAAGGACACAGCTAAGCGCTCTCCGCTACAGACGGGACACAGCTAAGCGCTCTCCGCTACAGACGGGACACAGCTAAGCGCTCTCCGCTACAGACGGGACACAGCTAAGCGCTCTCCGCTAGGGCTGCAACAACTAATCGACATAATCGATTATAATCGATTATTGAAAGTTGTCAACTTTTTCAATAATCGATTAATCGAATTCCAATCAGTTGGCCTTGTTCACAGTTCCACACACTGTGCGCCGCACCTCCTCCCCACCTCACGCTCGCCGCTGCCAGACCCGCTCGCATCCATGCTCCACGCGCCGCACCAGAAAGCTCTCTATTAGAGATGGAACATAGCACAGAGCTCTCCTTTAGAGAGGGGACACAGTGCAGCACTCTTCGCTAGGGATGGGGCACCGCAGTGCTTATTGCTGGGAGACGGGACAAAGCACAGCGCTCTTTTTTTAGAGATGGGGCAGAATGCAGTGCTCTACGATATGGAAGGGACACAGCTAAGCGCTCTCTGCTAGAGAGGGGACACTTAGCACTCTCCACTATTGAATGGACACTGCTCAGCGCTCTCCACTATAAAAGGGACCAAGGTGAACACTCTCCACTAGAGACAGGGCACAGCTGTTGTCTTAATGTAGAAGTCTCATGCATGGGAGAGACTAATAGAACAAACATACAGAACTAACAGCAGCTGTTAAGTTTAACTACAGTACACACCCAATGCAACACTTTTGTGAATTCTGACCATCTACATGGTTCCACAATCAGACAGCTGTGGCCACCCAAATAACAATCAAGAGTCAGCCAGCAAGTCCTCTGCCGCCAGCAAGTCCTCTGATCTTGTGCAACGGCACCACAGTAACAGCCAAGAAGCCTTCAGCCATAGAGACGGCCAAAGCGTTATCACTGCACACTCCATTCTCTCGCCACATAGCATTGTACGTGACAAACATATCAATTGAGACCGCAGGCAGTTCTCACCTTTGCTGTCAGCATCAACTTTCTCCTTATTGTTCTTTAGAAGGTCACTCAGCTGTTTCTGCATTAGGAGGTCCAGCCTCCCATACATGGAATTGCTGGAGTCCTCGGAGAAGCTCTGGAGGACGGAGGACAACTCCAAACTAGACAGCTGCTCAGACAAACCCTTGTGGTTTTCCATCAGCATCCGAATGACAAGGAAACCATTGAACACAGAGGAGAAACACCTGCCGGACAAAAGACAGAGGACGGGTAATATTAAGACAGGTGCTGTACACCGGGCACATGAAGTGTCATAACCAACGCAGGTGAAGTTCACAGGATAGAGAAACAGTCATCCTCACCCCTCCTCACTTATCATCTTGGCAATGGCGCTGGGGATGGCCCTCAGGAGACTGGTGGAGGTGCCACTGGCGGCAGATCCAATACTGGAGAAGATCTCTTTAATCACCTGAGCATCCCCTGGATTCAGGGTGTTACGTTTGGAAGGCCCCTGGATATCACAACCATCCACACCAGTCAGCACCCTCAGGACCTGCCAGGAGAAATGATGTTATCAGATGGCAGACACTCGTGATGTGAAGCTTGGACAATCAGTTTCTCCACTTACCGCAAGCCCTATATGCTGGACGGCGGCAGAGGATTGATGTTCCTGCATACACCCCAGCACAGCTTTCACCCCTCCCTCTGTGGCAAACAGGACACGCCAGTCATACTTGGACATGACCAGGTACGTCAACTGCAGACACGTCACCACCAGCAGCTTGTCCTTCACCTGCGACGTCAGAAGTTCCACCAATAGCTTTACAATCTTGTCCCTAAATATCAGAACATCCATTAGTACAATCAGCTTCCGTCTTCCATTTCTGTTTGTTGGGCGAAATTGAGAAACAGACACTGGCGGTCTTCTGGTAAGTACCTGCATGACGTACGCCCCTCTGACTTGACACCGTGTGCTTCTTCACCAAGCTGTTGCTCCATGATCTGAACAATGAAGCCCAGGGCCCCAGCCCCACAGACATTCCGCTTCACCTTGTCCAGCATCTCCGCCAACAGCTCCAAACAAACCTTGGGTGACGAGCCCCAGAAAGATCCGATTCCTAGAAGAGAATCTGTAGAATAGGTGAGCCAGATCTCCAAACGCCACTCTCCAGCAGCACACGTAGAATGATCGGGACTACAATAATTGGCAGTCAGCCTGCTATGGGTTCTGTTCTGGATTTTACAGCGAGTTCCCTTTTCTCTTTGTTGTCTATTGAGGGACACAGGAAGTCTTTAAAGCAGGGGTCTCAAACTCAATTCACTCGACAATTCTTTTTCTCCCAAGAGGGCTGCTTGCCAAATCTCATACTTTAAAATATATCCAAAATTAAGAGCCCCCTCTCCTGCTTACCTTTTTGCAGGGAGGAGGCACGATCGATGGCGAATGATTAGGAAGGTCTGCTGCAGACCTTCCTAATCGAGTGCGGCACTGCAGCAGCTATGCGGTCTGCATCCGACAGAGATGCAGACCGTGTAGCTGCTACCACAAGTCGGGTCCGTGACCGTGTACCCGACTTGTCAGCTGGTTGCGTGCCACATAGTACCGGCTCGCGGGCCGGTACTTTGAGACCACTGCTTTAAAGGGTTATTAAACCCTCAGCTTTTTTTTTTTTTTGCATATATCTACTGTTAGCAAGCTAGCTAGTAAGATATATGCAAAAACCTTTAAAAAAAAAATGTTTTACAAGAGGTTGTCTCAAGGTTCAGGATCCATCTGAACCACTGTAACATTTGAACATTGAAATGCTAAATATTTGGCCACACTGTCCTGCAGAGCCTACGCCAACTGTTCCCTCAACAAGAGGTCATTCAAGTATCTCACAATGGTGATGCCACTCAAGCGCAGCATTGCTAGTACAGGGACCAGCACCTTGGTAAATACCGGGGGTCCAGACAAGAGGCCGAAAGGCAGGGCTAAAAACTGGTAGCGCAAGGGCCACACAGCACAGCACACTGCAGGAACCACTGATTTGCTGGAAAGATGGGGACATGTAGTTAAGCATCTCTGATGCACGCAGAAGCATAAACGTTCCTCAGCTGAAGGGAGGCGCTGACAGATTTGGTAGATGCAATGCAGAATTTTGTGACCTGAATGAAGAAATTCAGAGCTTGGGGATCCAGACTGGGGCAAATGCTCCCTTTGGGGTTGGAAATGGTGAACAGTAGGGATGCACCAATACCAAGTACCATACTCGGTACAAGTACAGATACTTTTCCAGCTCCAAGACTAGACTAGAGAAAAACTCAAAAGTTAGGAGGAAGCTGTCATTTGTAAGGAGCACACGGAGCTCCCGGGATTTGTACATCTCTGTTATAATGTATGATTTTGTTTTTATAAATATATATTAGGGATGCACCGATACCAGTTTTGCAAGTACAAGTACTGATACTTGCCCAAGTCCTCACAGATACGATTACTGATACATTTTTGTTTATTGTCATGTGACAGTTTTTTTAAAACAATATCAACTAATGATTTCAGGACAGTGGTGGAGTGCCAGAGCCCGGTCCCAGCTGCAACCGCTGCAACCCTGGTAGTTCTCATGAAAATCCCTAGCAAAAAACCCCTTGAATCATTCTGGGGCAATGACACCTTGATCCAGAAGGCCTAAAAGGCTGGAGGGAGAGGCTGAAAAACGCTCCACGGCTACATTTTACCAGAACAGAGTCTGGAAAGCGCAGAATCCAGATCCCAAAGGACACTTCTTGCCTATCCACACCACGTCCATTCCAATGGGGTCCGAACAGGAGAATTCAAAAGCCAGACTGAGGACTAATAAAATCAGAAAGCTGCAATCGGAGTGACAAGTAGCAGCGATATATAAAGCTTTGATCGAAGAAAAAAAAACAATTTCACCCGAAAAACATGCGAGCAAGAAAATGTTAGTCTTCAGCAGATTAAGAAAAAATGCCCATCTTTCAAGGACACTAGCACAAATCTGGGGCATACTGGTAGTAGAAGCCATTAGGTGTTATCCTGAGCTGGCCTAGTTTTCTAGTGTTCAATCCTCCTGTAGACGGCAGTATAACCCAAAAGGTTAAAGACTTCCTGTGTCCCTTAGCAGCTACTACAAATACTGCTCTCCTACAGTACACGAGGCTCCTGGCTGGGCACAGAGTTTAAATGAAGCGTGTGAACTCTCCAGGGCACCAGAAGAGCTGCCGGGTACTACCCTGTCTACCCCCTCATCATTTTACAGGTTACACACTTCAATGGACTTCTCCTAATTGGTCCTTTTAGTCTGTTACCAATTGCACCATTAAAAGTGTTTTATTATATCTGCTCAATAAGTGCAAAAGAAAATCCCTGTTCATCGGGTTATAAATCCAGAGGCGGCATGTGCACTTGTTGTCTTAAGACAAATGAACCCTCCCAGTTTTTATCTTGGACTACAGAACATTTACCGCCTATGCTGTGGAGAGGAGGACGGTGGGAGCGTTTTAGTTTAGCAAAAGACAACTAAGCAGAGCTCGTCAACACACAACTGGACTTCGGAGCCTCAGGACATTTTAACAGCCTGAAGAGGTCAGAAGACGGTTTTATGATAAGACTGGTCAGAGGTTTGCCTGTGCACGTGGCACACACAGCGCCTGTATGCGACTGAGTTTTATATGGACTGAAATTGCCTGAAAAAAGGTATTTGCGGCGCTATTGGAGTCGATCAGTGATTGATCATTTTCCTGAGGTCTGTTCCCTACGGAGAGATGAATAAAGTGATAGAGGTCCCAGTCACACCATATCCAGTGCGTCCCGGTGCAGTGGGCCCAGTCACACCATATCCAGTGCGTCCCGGTGCAGTGGGCCCAGTCACACCATATCCAGTGCGTCGCTGTGAAGTGGGCCCAGTCACACCATATCCAGTGTGTTCCGGTGCAGTGGGCCCAGTCACACCATATCCAGTGTGTCCCGGTGCAGTGGGCCCAGTCACACCATATCCAGTGCGTCCCGGTGCAGGGGGCCCAGTTACACCATATCCAGTTAGCACACGGAACACATTGGATTGCATAGATCATGCCGGGCAGCGTTCTGGGGTGGGAGGGGGCGTGCGGGTGCTATTCATGTGAATTAGCAAAAAGTTTTCCTGGCACACTCACAAGCTCTTTAGAGTTAGGACCGCACTATAAGAGGTGCCTTGGCGCAGCTTTCACATTTTCTGCAGAAGACGTGATTCCAAACCTCTGTTTTTAACCTCAGTGCGAGACAAGTATTTTTAAACATGCTAGCTTGTGAGTGTGCCAGGAAAACTTTTTGCTATTTTACTGTTTAAAGCCCATTCCGTGTACTGTAAAGCTGGTGACGAATTGATGAGTGCGTTTGTCATCTGTTTTGCTATTCATGTGAATGGCACCGCAGACACGCCCCCCACCGTGTGATCGCCAGCACCGGAACATGAGGTACAGGAATGCCCTCCGCTCCAGTGCAGGGCAATCTGAAAAAAATAGTGCATGCAGCATTCCTGCACCTCGCGTTCCGGTTCGGGCAATTGCAGTGCAGGCGGAGGGGCATGTCTGCAAGGCCATTGACATGAATGGCAACGACATGCCCCCTCCCGGCCCAGATTGCTGCCCAGCTTGA
The DNA here is from genome assembly GCF_000935625.1 of Nanorana parkeri. NCBI lineage: Eukaryota > Metazoa > Chordata > Amphibia > Anura > Dicroglossidae > Nanorana > Nanorana parkeri. The sequence continues at coordinate 243,045 of NW_017307387.1, forward strand.
TCTCTGCAATCCAGTGCGTTTCGTGCATGAATTGCACCGGGGACCTACTGGATATGGCGTGACTGGGCCCACTGCACCGGGACGCACTGGATATGGCGTGACTGGGCCCTAAAGTCAAAAGGGTTTTAACCACTTTAAGAGCGGGGTGTTGAACCCCCTTCCTGTCCCGGCCATTTTTCAGTATTCAGCCCTGAGGTACTCTGAGTGACATTTATTCCATCATGCAAAGGGGGAGAGGGGGGTGCGTGGTGCTGGAGAACGTGACCATGTTTCATCCTACACCTTTAATACAAGTGTAACATGAACCATGGCAGTAAAGATTTTAGGTAACTAGAATATGTCTGTATATTATTTTTGGAGAACACAGACTGGGAGTGAAAGGCACTGTGATTGCCCAAAATTACCGTTAGTGCCTGAAGCATGTTAGACTAGGGGCTTTCGTACAGAAGTGAAGAGCATAGGGATGAGTTCATCAGCCCGCCCCCCCAACCAATAAGACGGGTAAGTACCACTATCACAATTCTGGCGGAGAGTCACCTGACCTGAAGTAAAGAGCACAGGCATAAGCTCATTAGCCCCCCATTAGATGGGCAACTACCAATACCAGGGGAGTCAACTGACCTGTGCACATGGTAGAGGCTGGCAATATTAATGAGGGGATATATGCACGGCATCTCATGAAAGAATGATCTCATATGAACTTTGTTACACAGCATCCCTTTCCCCTTACCAGAGAATTATAGACAGGAAAGACAGAAACAGTTTGGGCAGAAAACACTGCGCACACAATGTAGTCACCAGTACATGGCATACCCCTCCCAATGACCCCGCAGCCCCCCCTCTCTTCCTCACCTTTGCTCTTATCCTCAGATGGAGAGGGGACCTGAACTCCTTCCTGAGAGAGAAGTCTGCGGAGGACCTGAAGGTCTGACGGTTCTGCACCTGAAGTCCCGGCTGCGGCCTTGTCAGATTTTTTGGGTTCTTCGCTCTTTGTTTTCTTGGAAAGGGCGACACCGGGAACGGCGTTATCCTGCACGGAGGAGCTGGAGTTGGTTGTCAGCTTCGCTGCCGCTACGCTGGGACGGAGAACATATTTCATATAGACATGTGAACTCTGCAAATCGCTCAGGACGCATCCGCGGCAATGTTTACTGAGGAACGCCAGAATTTTCTGTGTAAGATCCACGGAGATCGAGGCCTGTACAAAGGCGGCTTCCTCGGTGCCACACGGCTGGTGGGAAGAGGAAAAGGGAAGAGTCAGAGAGCCTCATACCAGACCCCAATCTACAGAGAGTGTATAAGCAGAGACTGACAGAGGTGGAGGACACAAGGAGGCACTTGACCTCAGAGGGGAGGAGGACTCAAGGCCCTGCCTTATTACTAGGGTTGCACCGATACCATTTTTTCAGTATCAAGCACCAATATTTTTTTTTTGGTACTCGCCGATATAGAGTACCGGTGCCTTGTGCCCGATTATCAGGAAGTCGCCCGGCTTCCTGATTGCCTGTGAAGCCGGAAGTTCTAGTGAAAGATCACCAGCTTCAGAGGCTACCTGACCAATCAGGAAGCTGGGCGGCGAGTCATGAGGTGCCGTTCGGCTTTCTGATTAGCCACACGTGAAGCCGGCTTCCTAGCCAATCAGGAAGCCTGGAGGCAAGTCATTATGCGACACCTGGCTTCCTGATTGGTTAGAAAGCCAAGCTGCTTAGCAACACGTGAAGCCGGCTTCCTAGCCAATCAGGAAGCTGGGAGGAGAGTCATAACCCACCACACCGGCATCCTGATTGGAAAGGAAGCCAGCTTCATGTTCCCTCGGTGCTGCCGATCAGAGGGAGATCTCCCTCTGACTGGAAGTATAGTACTCACCCAAATACTCGGTATCGGCACCGACACTAGTATCAGTATCGGAGCATCCCTACTTGTTACTACTCTGTGGACCGTGTTATCCAAGACTGACAGGAGAGGAGAATACAAAGAGCTCACCTTATATCAGTAAAAAATACACGAAGGCAACTGGACTTGCTGTGTTATTCTTCAAGACGTTTCACTGGTCATCCAACCAGCTTTCTCAATTCAGAAAACTAGTCGGATGACCAGCGAAACGTCTTCAATAAAAATACAGCAAGTCCAGTTGCCTTCATGTATTTTTTACAGATACGCCATGACCTGGATGAATGAGAACAGACAGAGCCAATGTTATTACCAGTCTGTAAATTGCATTACCTAAGATTGACAGATGAGGAAGCAAAGAGCCCCAACCATATGATCAATCTATATACATTGTCTGAGACTGACAGACAGGAGGACACAACCCACCGTATTCTACAACTTTGGCTTGTTCACACCTTGAGGCTGGTTTGACTCTGTGGCATCACCCATCATGGTGTGTCCTGCATAGAATATTATGCTCAATTGCTGATTGATAGACTGTTTCCAGCCCTCTCCCCGCATTCCTGCGAGGTCGTCTTTGGCTGTTCGCTCACCTCATCCAGGTTCTGCTTGATCATTGCGTGAACCTCATTCTGTTCCTGAACCTCCAGCCTCCGAATAAAGAACAGGACCTCCCACCACTCATCCTGCCTCAGGATCCCTCTCTCCTCAAAAGATATTGGACCAAGATAGGGGAGGGCGTACATACTGCCACATGCCTTAGACGGCAAAGACTGAGCCACTGTAAAGAAACAGAAAGACACACAATTAATTCGTGGAGATGACAGAACAATGCGCCAGAAGAACATCGGCTCTGCTGCTTGAAGTTAAAGTGACATTAAATCTAAAACATTTTTCCCTCCCCCCAATGTTAATGAAAGCACTTACCTGAAATGATGTCTCCTTATCCGATCTTCTTCTTTCCTGTCCTTTTCATGTCTCTCCAGCGCTGCTGCGGCTCTCCAATCCAACGCCGACTCCTCTGTCCTTCCTGGCACTTCCTGTCCCACGGTGTCTGCATGCGGGTGCACGCGTCCATATACTTACCTTGCGTCTCTCCTCGTCTCCCGGCCGAAAATCCGAATTGCCCCCACCTAAGATGCTTTGCGGCCTCCCGAGCAGTTTCGGACTTTTGGAAGGGTTTAGAAACCCTTTAAATGTGTTGGTGTGTAGTGACACCTGAAGCCTTCGTGATACAGCAAAGATAACAAGTATCATCTCTGCGCATCCTCCACTCCTCCCCGCAAGGTGCAGGGTAACCCATGGATCCTCCACGCTCACCTGGTGACACCTTCACATTTTCTGCCACAGTTGAAGCTTTCTCCGCACTGTCGTCATCAGCCTGCTCTCCGATGATCTGAACCATGTGCCAGTGGACCCAGTAGGTGCGGCCGGTGGACCTCCAGAGAACCTGTTAATGTTTATGTACAGGTTACTACATATAAAAACACTGCCCTGGACTTATCCAGCTACAGACTGAGACGGTGAAATATCTGACTGATTTCAGCCACATCAGGCTGTACACTTTGGATCTGTGGGTAGATAGTACTGGATGGTGAAGGGTTCATTCATTGGAGACTGATGGATGTTTGCCATTCTGTCTCCTCGCTCCGGACAGAAACATAAGCTGAGACTTTACCAAAAAAATGTTCAACAGTTGGATTATGCCAGAACCTCCAACCATCCTTCAAGGTCCATGTCCAACCATTGCTTAGCCTGAGACACAACCAACACACACCTGACATACAGTCCTGTACACAGGCAGCAACATCCATAAACATTTCGATAATGCCTAGACCTCCATACATCATCCAAGGTTTATGTTTCAACCATAGTTCAGCCTGAGACACAACAAACAACATCCCTCAAGTTGAATTGTGCTTGAACCTCTGTCCATCCTCTAGCTCAGTGGTTCTCATCCTGTGTAACCTCAGGTCCCACATTTGTCCTCGGTCATTAAGTTGCGACCCAAGTCACACTGCAATGGAATGCTCAGTAGTGTGGGCTGCTGTGCTGTGACGGAGCTCCATCCATATGTGCATTGGTTGTACAGCTCACATGCGTGCCTGTAGAGGTGTCAGGAGCCAGAATGTGACGTCACTCCGGTCCAGGCACCTCTACAAGACATGCAAGGGAGCTATAAGCAATGCAAGTATGGATGGAGATCCCTCGCCGCCAAACCCCCAGCCCACCCCAAGTCAGCACTTGGTGCCGGGCAGCATATTTTAAATGGCTGCTTGATGTGAGAATGGACAGTGCTGCACTAGGAGGAGGCAGAGGAGCCTCTCACCTAGAAAAGTGGAAGGCATGTGGCGACCCACTGGACACGGGGTCACGACCCACCAGTTGAGAACCAAGGCTCTAAGGTCTATGTCCAACCACAGCTCAATTTAAGAGCCAACCAAGAAACACATAACATGCAGTCCTGTAAACACGCAGGAACATCCCTCAACATATTGATTATGCCTGCATCCATCCTTCAAGGTTTATGTGCAACCATCGCTCAGCCCGAGACACAACCAACACACCTGACATACAGTCCTGTACACACGCAGGAACATCTATCAACATTGCGGTTATGCCAGAACCTCCATCCATCCTCCAAGGTCTACATTCAACCATCGCTCAGCCTGAGACACAACCAACACACACATAACATACAGTCCTGCACACAGGCAGGAACATCCCTCAACAGTTGGATTATGACTCAACGTTCTTCCATCCTCTAAGGTCTATGTCCAACCATTGCTTAGCCTGAGACACAACCAACACACACCTGACATACAGTCCTGTACACACGCAGGAGCATCTATCTACATTGAGGTTATGCCAGAACCTCCATCCATCCTCCAAGGTCTACGTTCAACCATCGCTCAGCCTGAGACACAACCAACACACACATAACATACAGTCCTGTACACAGGCAGTGACATCCATCAACAGTTGGATTATGCCTGAAGGTTCCTCCATCCTCTAAGGTTCATTTCCAACCTTAGCTCAGCCTGAGACACAACCAACAAACACATAACATACAGTCCTGTACACAGAGAGCAACATCCCTCAACTTTTTGATTATGCCGGACCCTCCATCCATCAAGGTCTATATCCAACCATAAAGACCGGACATAGGTTCCCGTACACACTCGGGAACATTCCTCAACAGTTGGACTATGACTGAACCTTCATCCATCCTCTAAGGTCCATGTCCAAACATACCTCAGCCTCAGAACACCAACGAACACCTGATATACAGTCCTGTACACAGAGAGCAACATCCCTCAACATTGCGGTTATGTCAGAACCTCCATCCATCCTTCAAGGTCTACGTCCAACCATCGCTCAGCCCGAGACACAACCAACACACACATAACATACAGCCCTGCGCACAGGCAGGAACATCCCTAAACAGTTAGATTATGCCTGAACCTCCAAGGTCTATGTCCAGCCATAGCTCAGCCTGAGACACAACCAACACACACCTGACATACAGTCCTGTACACAGACAGGAACATCCCTCAACATTTCGTGTGTACCTGACCCTCCAAGGTCTATGTCCAGCCATAGCTCAGCCTCAGACACAACCAACACACACCTGACATACAATCCTGTACAAGGATTTATGACTCTGACATTATACCTTCCTTCATCACCAACATTATACTACAATCTCCTTCTATGCAAGAGGATCACAATGATGATATTACAGACAACAGTATCCCGATTTCTGGAAATCATTGGGCATCACAAGGTAAATTAATGTTATTCCATCAGCAGGTACCGTCACCTGTACCAGAGCTACACCGCTAGATCATTATTGGAACATTGCCAAGCCAAACACTTGATTTTCTTCGTTTTGGACATAGCTGGGAATGGGCTAGGACCCCATCTTGTTTTTACTGCTATTCCTTGGAGAGGTCCTCAACCACTTCCTGCCCAGCTGACAACAATGTACAGGACAGGAAGTGGGGGGAACTCTGCAACAACAAACACTGACAGAAATAAAAAAGGTTTCAGCTTCACACAGACTTTCAGCTGCTGAATCAAATATAAACCCGAACAAGGAACTTCTCTTTTTTTGCTCCCTTTTGATCTGTTAGCTATACCACGGGTAGAATTTTGCTTTGTTAGGTGCAAAAAAATACTTGGCTGATCCGTCTGAATTCTAGTGAGCCAATAACTTCCTATGGAAATCCCAATGGGCAGTGTTATAAGCCCTGCCATCTCACCTTTGAGGACTACAGAACACCTTCTCCGATGTTATAGATGGAATGGGAAAGGGGGTGTTCAGTAGCCCTGTCCTAATTAGAGAAGGAAACGGAAGCTGTTCTGTAGTTCTGTTCTAGACGGGCGCGGGAGGTGTTCTATACCCCTGTCTTAGATGGAGAATAGTAGAGGAGTGTGTTCTGTATTCCTGTCCTAGATGGAGGGGAGGTGAGGTGTCCTATCCTAAGGTAGCAACACTGCTCCTCCATAGATACAGTGCAGTATGTGAGCGTTGTCACCCTAGGACAGGAAGTGTGTTACTGGCAGGATCATTAGGTGGAAGCAAAGGAAAAGAAGGCTGAAAATAGAAAACGAATCCAGCTGCCACATCTGAAGACTAGTAGGCTGCAATATATGACATGTTTGGAAATAGAAAGGCTTTAAGAGGAATGTAGAAATTAATAAGGCGGGCAAATCATTGTTACATTGACTGACACATACGGATGCTACCAAATTAGGTCTGGGCATCTAGGCCTCAATGCTATCTGGTCATGAAGGGGTTAAGGATAAACTTTGGTCACCTCATACAGATTATGTCTGGTATCCCAACGAACCTTCAGTAGACTTAACTGTACATAACTCTAATTGCTCTACTGTCACTGGCTATAAGAAGGTTGTCCATTATAGGTGCCACCTAGATGCAGTAACGTCGGGGGGATCAGTATATTGCCCAACACAGCCATGTCTACTGAGGTCCTCTTCACTCTCCACCAGAAGTCCCACCTACCCAATACACAGTGTGCCCCCCTCCTTCTAATGAGGTCCTTTTCCCCCTCCACCAGAAATCCAACCTGAAGTCCCACCTGAAGTCCCACCTATCCATTACTTAGTGTGATCCCACCTAATGAGGCCCTTTTCATCCTCCACCAAAAGTCCACCCCAAGTACTCCTGGACACAGTGTGCCCCTCACTATCTAGTGAGGTCCTTTTCACAGTCCACCAGAAGCCCCACCTATCCATTGCTTAGTATGACCCCACCTAAGGAAGACCTTTTCACAGTCCACCAGAAGTCCCACCTATCCATTACTTAGTATGACCCCACCTAAGGAAGACCTTTTCACAGTCCACCAGAAGTCCCACCTATCCATTGCTTAGTGTGACCCCTCCTAATGAGGTCCTTTTCCCCCTCCACCAGAAAGCCAACCAAGTACTCCTGGACACAGTTTGCCCCCCACTATCTAATGAGGTCCTTTTCACTCTCCACCAGAAGTCCAACCAAGTATTCCTGGACACAGTGTGCCCCCATCCTTCTAGTGAGGTCCTTTTCCCCCTCCACCAGAAATCCCACCTATCCATTACACAGTGTGTCCACCCTTCTGTGCAGTTCCTCACCTGAACGGGCGGCATTCCATTATTACTCTGGCGGAACACACCCTCATCTCCAGAACTGATCTCATCATAGTCCTCCAACATCCGCACAGACATCCCCGGTTTCAAGTACTCCTGGACATAATCAACATAAGCATTTCGTGTGGCAAAGTCAGACGGCTCCAGGAACGGCTTCGCCGGTTTCCTCTTGGGGGCAATGGCACGTTTCGGAGAGCTGGAGATCACCTGGAAGCTTGTGCAGGGCGGCACTTTAGGCTGGAAGATGGAACGAATGACCCGAGAAGGTCGCTCCCTGTCTGGGGAACCTTCTTCCTCCAAAGATTCGTCACTCACCCAGCCCATCACCCGCACCAGCTCGCAGATCAGGCTGCCCATGGCCATGCTGAAATCAAAGTGGCGCTGCAGACGGAACGTCTCACTGCGATCTGGCCGGTCGCTGCTCAGCTGGTCCAGCAGAGATGTCACGCACAAGTAACGTTTCACCAACGAGAAGAGCTGCTTCCCCGGAATCTGCCACAAATAAAGAACCACCACAAATGGCAATACTATATAGACGCCAAACCAAACACAAGAGCCCCCTCCCACTTTGTATCCATCTAGCCGGATAGTTGGACATCTGTAGCACTTACCTGAGGGAGGTGTATCCCTTCAAAGGAGATACAATGTTCTTCTGAGCTGGTGGTCTCAGCAAAGAGCTGCAACAACATGTAGCGAGACTCAAAATCCATGTGTTGTTCTATCCCATCCTGCTGACTGAGCGAGAGAAGTACGTGGGCCCGACTCCCTGCAAATATACCATCATTAATAATCATCATGTACTGCAAAACAAGGCCCCCCTATGTGCAAAACATGGCGCCATTAATACCTACACTTTATTGCCAAAAGTATTGAGCCCCTCCCCCCCCAAATCATTGGATTCAGGTGTTCCGTGACATTTCCTGGCTACTAAATATTCCGCGATGCACAGAGTCCTGACCCCCCAACCCGATAGAACACCTTTGGGATGAATTAGAGCGGAGACTGCGAGCCCGGCCTTCTCCTCCAACATCAGTACCTGACCTCACAAATGGTCCAACATTCCCATAGACACACTCCTAAACCTTGTGGACGCCTTCCCAGAAGAGTTGAAGCTGTTATAGAGGCAAAGGGCGGAGCCAACCCAATACTGAACCCTACGGACTGAGACAAGGATGCCATTAAAGGTCATGTGCGTTGTGATATTGGGGAGCTCACAGAGCACTCGCACAGGCTTTTCCATTAACAAAACATCTTTATTTTCTGTTCAAAAGGCAGACAGTAAAGGAAGTCCCACATAAATAGCTTGCTGCAGCATATACCAGATATGGGCTCACCAATGCTCACCCTTCACAGGTTATCCTGTTCAGTGTCCCAGTCCCAGGACCTTACTGTTTTCCTCAACAGGATCTCTTCGGGAATACACTGGGCACTTTGAGCAGCTTTCAGCAGCCTTTGATTTCACACCCATACACCTTGGGTGCCTGGCTCTCTCAGCCTCTCTAGGCCTTCCAGCCTCCAACACATACACAGCCTCCTGGCTTCTGGGTGGAGTCCGCCTGACTCCGGGAC
>NW_017307387.1:255404-255650 GCF_000935625.1 Nanorana parkeri
GGCATCAGCATACCAAGGCATTTTGGACAATTTCATGCTCCCAACTTTGTGGGAAAAGTTTGGGGACGGCCCCTTCCTGTTCCAACATGACTGCGCACCAGTGCACAAAGCAAGGTCCATAAAGACATGGATGGGGGAGTTTGGGGTGGCGGAACGTGACTGGCCTGCACAGAGTCCTGACCCCCCAACCCGATAGAACACCTTTGGGAGGAATTAGAGCGGAGACTGCAAGCCCGGCCTTCTCCC
>NW_017307387.1:255801-256357 GCF_000935625.1 Nanorana parkeri
TTGTGATATTGGGGAGCTCACAGAGCACTCGCACAGGCTTTTCCATTAACAAAACGTCTTTATTTTCTGTTCAAAAGGCAGACAGTAAAGGAAGTCCAACATAAATAGCTTGCTGCAGCATATACCAGATATGGGCTCACCAATGCTCACCCTTCACAGGTTATCCTGTTCAGTGTCCCAGTCCCAGGACCTTACTGTTTTCCTCAACAGGATCTCTTCGGGAATACACTGGGCACTTTGAGCAGCTTTCAGCAGCCTTTGATTTCACACCCATACACCTTGGGTGCCTGGCTCTCTCAGCCTCTCTAGGCCTTCCAGCCTCCAACACATACACAGCCTCCTGGCTTCTGGGTGGAGTCCGCCTGACTCCGGGGACACAACCTGTCCCTCTTCCCAGCAGGAGCCCTGAACACAATCCAGCACCCTGCTCATGAGGGGTGCACGATCAGGTGCTGGCTGCCACTAAAGCCTGGACCCAGGAATGGAGATTTCATCCCTCCCAATGCTCTTTGAAATCTCCCAGTTCCAGGAACCCAAGCCAAATCAGGAAAACCTG
>NW_017307387.1:256928-268484 GCF_000935625.1 Nanorana parkeri
CAACCTCAAAAAAGTAGATTATTACATGCAATCAATAAAACAAGGATTGTACATAGAACAATATCGGACCTCTGAAAAGTACAAGCATGCATATGTACTCAGTACTTGGTTTGGGCCCCTTTTGCAGCAATTACTTTTGCACGATATTCTAATTATTCGAGTTTCACCTGTATTGCCAAAAGACACCCTGGCATTGCCACAGCGTGTAAAGGCGTCCCAATACTTTTGACAATATAGTGTATATATCTATCTATCTCTATATATCTATCTCTATATATCTATCTTTAAAGTGACCCTGTCATAAGATAAAAACATACTAAATAAGTGAGCACGTATCTGCATCCTGTAATGAATGGATGTCAGCAGGAGGAACCAGGAGAGCCAAGTGTGGGACCCCCTGCAGATTTTAGAGGAAGATTGCTACTGAGCAAGACAGACATTCTTGATGAATTCTTTTTACAAAGACTCGGAGCAATGCGAGATACAAAGTTAGAGCAGAGTCAGAATACACAAAGACAAGGTGTGCTTATGAGGTAGAACATTCCATTTATAAAAAGCATTGATTGATAGAACACAGCGCAATGAAGCTCTTTTGTTCTCTGCCGGAGATCTGAAAGGTCTCGGACATTCTTTGGGTTTGCTCATTCCAGCTGAGGGCTAAAAAAAAAGTACCGAAGCAAGAGAGCAAACATGACAGCGAGGAAATGAGCATTTCCACAATGAGAACTAGGAGAAGAGCTGCACAGGGAAGTGAGCACTGAGGGGGAGAGCATAGAGGAAGAAGGGGCTCGCCGAGGGTGTAAAATAATGGGGGTTACCATTAGACCCCCGTTTCCCGAGGACAGTCCCTGCTTTGAGAGACTTATCCCCAGGAAACAAACGTCCCCGGCGGCAGTGAACTGCAGTCACATACAGACAGTTTTGTACATGCTGTAACTGCCTCTAGGACTCTGCGTCACTTACTAATGACCCCTGAATTGCTTACTACTGACCCATGCATTACTAGTGACCCCTGAACCCTGCATTGCTTACTACTGACCATTGAACCGTGCGTCCCTTACTACTGACCCGAGTCACTTACCACTGACCCATGAACCCTGCGACGCTTACTACTGACCCATGAACCGTGCGTCCCTTACTACTGACCCCTGAGTCGCTTACTACTGACCCCTGAGTCGCTTACTACTGACCCGTGAACCCTGTGTCACTTTTTAATGACCCCTCAACCCTGCGTCGCTTACTACTGACCCATGAACCATGCGTCACTTACTACTGACCTCTGAGTCGCTTACTACTGACCCCTGAGTCGCTTACTACTGACCCATGAACCCTGCGTCACTTACTACTGACCCCTGCGTCGCTTACTACTGGCCCGTGAACCATACGTCACTTACTACTGACCCCAGCATCACTTACTACTGACCCCTGAACCCTGTGTCGCTTACTACTGGCCCATGAACCCTGAATCGCTTACTACTCACCCCTAAACCCTGCATTGCGTACTACTGAGTTACCTACCGATGGCCCCTGTGCTCCATGCGTTACCTACTGATGACCCCTGTACTCTGCGTTTTTGACCTCTTTATTCCATTTGCTACCTACTCCTGACCCCTGCACTCTCTCCGTTACATACTCCTGCTGTCAGCTCCATGTACTCTTGATCCCAGAGTTCTGCGTTACACACGCCTGACCCCTTTACTCCGTGCCTTAGGCACTCTTGACCCCCCTTAAGTCTGTGCATTACACTCCTGACCTCTGCACTCCTGATTCCTGCTCTCTGTACTCTTGACCCGTGTGTTCTGCGTTACACACACCTGATCCCTGAACCTTACACATGCTTGCCCAATAGTAGAATAGACGCAGGGTTTGTTTAGCCACGCCTCTTCAGCCACTCCCACAGTTAGCACAATTTGACTGCGCACGTCACATGATTTCACTGGTTACAGTGCCCACGGTACTTTGTTTTTACATCTTCGTCAACGTCTGTTTCCTCTTCCAGAAATCTGTGACTAACTGTTTCAGGGCATGCTAAAAATGGGGGGGGGAGGGTTGTGGGTGTGGCTAAAATATATATATGGAGTGGTGGTTTAATGGGTGTGGTTACTAGTGGGCGTGGTCAGTAGGGTGACCCCGAATTTCATTTTGAAGGTCTGGTGGACCTCATTGTAAAGCCGTAGGGAAGAAGGAAACCTTTTTTTTTCCTTGCCAGGAAGTAGGGAACACTCTTCTCTCTTTATATCATAAAGAAATAAAATGATAAAGAAGTCCCACCTGCATCATGTGATGCCAGGGCGCGCAACATCTTGCCGGCATTCTTCCGAATCTGCTTCTCGGGATTGCAGAGCATCTTCATGAGCAGGTCCAGAGCCCCCGTCTCCTTGAAGACTCCGGCCAGAGAGCCAATGCTGGCATAGGCACTGAGCACATGAATGGTGTTGAGAATGGAGGAGTCTGGGCCGGAGCTCTGGGACATCTGCCTGGCAGCTCTCTGAACCAGCATCCGAACATCTTCGGTCATCTCCTGCAGAGCCCCCTCATCAGGAGAACCGGAAGTCTTCTCCTCTGCGATGCCCGGCCCATCTGATTTGCGTTTGCCCAGCAGGGTGGGGCAGTTGGTGTAGACCTCCTTTGCCGACATCCACATCAGGATATTCGGGGACTTGCTCTCCGTCTGCGAGGCGGTTCCGCTATTCCCCGCCGCTTCCTCCACATTCTGCAACGCCCAACGGATCAGATACTCGGTGAGTCCATCGGGGCTCAACCGCTGCCGCAACAACTCCACCGGCTGGGCCTGCAGCTTAGGATCCAGCTGTACCAGAAGGTTGCCATTCCTCCTCTCCCCCACCAACATGGTGGAAACCTGAGAGAAAGAAGAAGACAAAAACATTCCAGGAAACGTCAGATAATCCCTGTGCTCCCCGCCTTCATCATCAATCCCGTACTGTATAACCCATCCCTTCACCCACTCCCTACACACTCTACCCTTCTGCCAACATCCACTCCCTACACTTCCCACCACGCTCCACCCTTCTGCCAACATCCACTCCCTACACTTCCCACCACGCTCTACCCTTCTGCCATCAGCCAATCCCTACACTTCCCAAACACTCTACCCTTCTGCCAACATCCACTCCCTACACTTCCCACCACGCTCTACCCTTCTGCCAAAATCCACTCCCTACACTTCCCACCACACTCTACCCTTCTGCCAACATCCACTCCCTACACTTCCCACCACACTCTACCCTTCTGCCTGCAGCCATACCCCACACTTCCCACCACGCTCTTCCCTTCTGCCTGCAGCCACCCCATGCACTTCCTACCACATGCTACCCTTCTGCCAAGAGCCACTCCCTACACTTCCCACCACACTCTACTACCCTTCCTCCATACACCCCCCCCTCCTCACATCCCTACCTCTCCTCTCTCTCACCATACACCCCACTCCTCACATCCCTACCTCTCATCTCACCATACACCTCCCTACCTCTCCTCATACACCCCCCTCCTCTCATACCTACCCCTCCTATCACCATACATCACCCTCCTCACATCCCTACCCCTCCTCTTACCACACACTCACACCATAAACCCCCCTTCTTACATCCCTAACCCTCCTCTCACCATACACCGCCCTCCTCACATCCCTACCTCTCTTCTCTGCATTAACCAACCATCCACATAAATCCCTACCCCTCCTGTCCCTAAACACACCCTCCTCACCTCTCACCATACACTCCCATCCCTCCTCTCATTATACTCCCCCCCTCCTCTCACCATACACTCCCCTCATGTCCCCATACGCCCCCACACTCCCATACATACCCTGCCCCACTAAGGTCCCCTCTTTTCACTATACACCACTCCTTTCACTAAACACCCCACCCTTTTTCTAACAATACACCCCTCAGATTCCCCTACTTCCTCTGACAGCCCCCCCCTCCTCAGATTCTCCCACCCTCTCCTCTTACAATACCCCCCCCGGCTCCCCCACTTCCTCTTACAATACATCCCCCTTAGTTACCCCCACCTCCTCCTCAAGTCACCCTTTCCCTCACACGGTGTCACAGTGCAGATCTTCCAGTCAACTCCACTACCCGCTTTTTGCACTTCCGGGTTACTCCGACCACGTGATTAGCGCAACACGCCAACCCGACCATCACTTCTGACAGCTAAGCGTAACGTCAAACGTGTGGGCGGAGCCTGCAGTGCGCTCATCGAGGAAGGCGGGAAAGCAATGGACTAGGAGGAATGACCAGGGGAGGGAGGAAGTGGGAAAGAGGAGGAGCCTGAGTGTGGAGGCCAGAGATCCTGTGTTCTATCGAAAGCTCCAACTCCTCGAGTTCTCCAAATGCCTGATTTTCGGTTTAGTTAGCACTAAGAGGTTTGGCCAACACCGGGAAAGGGGTGACAGGTGCTCTTTGAACACAAACTTTATTCAATTAACTTGAAAGGAAGCTTTTGGCCTGAGGGCACTGTAACCATGGCAACTACCACACGTGGGGGAGGGTCCTGAATGGCGTGGCTTGTCAAAGTAGGAGGAGTTAGACCATTTTTTTACTATATGCAGCAGGCGGAATGAGACTGCGAGAGGGGCAGGTAATAGGAAGGAGGTCCATACACAGGCTCCACATATTCTCCCACCAACTGCCTATCCTATGGGCCCCTACTAGGGCATAGATTCCCAAAATGTGTGCCAGCATTGAGGGGAGGAGTGATCTCCAGCATATAATGTCTTCCCGAAACCGACATCATTGGGATAGCAGAACATTCCCACCGACTCCAGGACATTCCCACCGACTCCGGGACATTCCCACTGACCCTTAACACCAGGACATTCCCACTGACCCCCAACACCAGAACATTCTCACCGGCCCCCAACACCAGGACATTCCCACCGACTCCGGGACATTCCCACTGACCCCCAACACCAGGACATTCCCACCGACTCCAGGACATTCCCACCGACCCCCAACACCAGGACATTCCCACTGACCCCCAACACCAGGACATTCCCACTGACCCCTAACACCAGAACTCCCCCTCAACCCCGGGACATTCCCACCGACTCCGGGACATTCCCACTGACCCCCAACACCAGGACATTCCCACTGACCCCGGGACATTCCCACCGACTCCGGGACATTCCCACCGACGCCGGGACATTCCCACTGACCCCCAACACCAGAACATTCTCACCGCCCCCAACACCGGGACATTTCCACCGACTCCAGGACATTCCCACCGACTCCCCAACACCAGAACATTCTCACCGGCCCCCAACACCGGGACATTCCCACCGACTCCGGGACATTCCCACTGACCCCCAACACCAGGGCACTCACCCCCACACCCCCCAACTCAATTCCGGGACATTCCCACTAACCCCCAACACCAGGACATTCTCACCGACCCCCAACACCGGGACATTCCCACCGACTCCAGGACATTCCCACCGATTCCGGGACATTCCCACTAACCCCCAACACCAGGACATTCTCACCGACCCCCAACACCGGGACATTCCCACCGACTCCGGGACATTCCCACTGACCCCCAACACCATGTATTCCCACCGACTCGGAGACATTCCCACTGACCCCCAACACCAGGACATTCTCACCGACTCCGGGACATTCCCACTGACCCCCAACACCAGTTATTCCCACCGACCCCCAACACCAGAACATTCCCACCGACTCCGGGACATTCCCACCGACTCCGAGACATTCCCACCGACTCCAGAACATTCCCACCGACTGCGGGACATTTCCCCTTTCACTGTCTCCAGCATATTTCTACTGACCCCCAACATCAGGACAATACCACTGACCCCTGACACTGAAACATTCCTCCTCCCACTGACCCCTGACACTGAAACATTCCTCCTCCCACTGACACCGGGACATTTCAACTCCTCTAACCAATGACACTAGGCTATTCCAACTTCCACTGATGCCCACCACTGGCACATTTACCTTCCCACTGACCCCTAAACACCGTGACCTTTCCTCTCCATATGACTCCTGACACTGATACATTCCTCCTCCCACCAACGCTCAACACCAGGACATTCCCCCAACCACTGACCCCTGACACAGGGACATTCCCCCAACCACTGACCCCTGACACCAGAACATTCCTCCCCCTACTAACCCTTGACACTGAGATACTCCTCCACAGGACATTCCCCCAACCACTGACCCCTGACACAGGGACATTCCCCCAACCACTGACCCCTGACACCAGAACATTCCTCCCCCTACTAACCCTTGACACTGGAACACTCCTCCACAGGACATTCCTTCTTCCACTGACCCCCCAACACCAGGACATTCTGCCCCCTACTAACCCTTGACACAGGGACACTCCTCCACAGCACATTCTTCCACTCACCTCTGACAACAGGACATCCCCCTCCCGCTGACCCGTGCCACCAAAACCTTCCTTGTCACTGAGCCCTGACACCAGGACATTCTCACTGACCCTCGACACTGGGACACTCCTCCACTTACTGACCTTCCACATTAGGACATTCTTCCTCCCACTGATCCCAGAGGTGGAGGTAGACGGGCTCAGCTGGTGGTGGAGGTAGATGGGCACAGTTGGTGGTGGAGGTAGACGGGCTCAGCTGGTGGTGGAGGTAGATGCGCACAGTTGGTGGTGGAGGTAGACGGGCTCAGCTGGTGGTGGAGGTAGATGCGCACAGTTGGTGGTGGAGGTAGACGGGCTCAGCTGGTGGTGGAGGTAGATGCGCACAGTTGGTGGTGGAGGTAGACGGGCTCAGCTGGTGGTGGAGGTAGATGCGCACAGTTGGTGGTGGAGGTAGACGGGCTCAGCTGGTGGTGGAGGTAGATGCGCACAGTTGGTGGTGGAGGTAGACGGGCTCAGCTGGTGGTGGAGGTAGATGCGCACAGTTGGTGGTGGAGGTAGACGGGCTCAGCTGGTGGTGGAGGTAGATGCGCACAGTTGGTGGTGGAGGTAGACGGGCTCAGCTGGTGGTGGAGGTAGATGCGCACAGTTGGTGGTGGAGGTAGACGGGCTCAGCTGGTGGTGGAGGTAGATGCGCACAGTTGGTGGTGGAGGTAGACGGGCTCAGCTGGTGGTGGAGGTAGATGCGCACAGTTGGTGGTGGAGGTAGACGGGCTCAGCTGGTGGTGGAGGTAGATGCGCACAGTTGGTGGTGGAGGTAGACGGGCTCAGCTGGTGGTGGAGGTAGATGCGCACAGTTGGTGGTGGAGGTAGACGGGCTCAGCTGGTGGTGGAGGTAGATGCGCACAGTTGGTGGTGGAGGTAGACGGGCTCAGCTGGTGGTGGAGGTAGATGCGCACAGTTGGTGGTGGAGGTAGACGGGCTCAGCTGGTGGTGGAGGTAGATGCGCACAGTTGGTGGTGGAGGTAGACGGGCTCAGCTGGTGGTGGAGGTAGATGCGCACAGTTGGTGGTGGAGGTAGACGGGCTCAGCTGGTGGTGGAGGTAGATGCGCACAGTTGGTGGTGGAGGTAGACGGGCTCAGCTGGTGGTGGAGGTAGATGCGCACAGTTGGTGGTGGAGGTAGACGGGCTCAGCTGGTGGTGGAGGTAGATGCGCACAGTTGGTGGTGGAGGTAGACGGGCTCAGCTGGTGGTGGAGGTAGATGCGCACAGTTGGTGGTGGAGGTAGACGGGCTCAGCTGGTGGTGGAGGTAGATGCGCACAGTTGGTGGTGGAGGTAGACGGGCTCAGCTGGTGGTGGAGGTAGATGCGCACAGTTGGTGGTGGAGGTAGACGGGCTCAGCTGGTGGTGGAGGTAGATGCGCACAGTTGGTGGTGGAGGTAGACGGGCTCAGCTGGTGGTGGAGGTAGATGCGCACAGTTGGTGGTGGAGGTAGACGGGCTCAGCTGGTGGTGGAGGTAGATGCGCACAGTTGGTGGTGGAGGTAGACGGGCTCAGCTGGTGGTGGAGGTAGATGCGCACAGTTGGTGGTGGAGGTAGACGGGCTCAGCTGGTGGTGGAGGTAGATGCGCACAGTTGGTGGTGGAGGTAGACGGGCTCAGCTGGTGGTGGAGGTAGATGCGCACAGTTGGTGGTGGAGGTAGACGGGCTCAGCTGGTGGTGGAGGTAGATGCGCACAGTTGGTGGTGGAGGTAGACGGGCTCAGCTGGTGGTGGAGGTAGATGCGCACAGTTGGTGGTGGAGGTAGACGGGCTCAGCTGGTGGTGGAGGTAGATGCGCACAGTTGGTGGTGGAGGTAGACGGGCTCAGCTGGTGGTGGAGGTAGATGCGCACAGTTGGTGGTGGAGGTAGACGGGCTCAGCTGGTGGTGGAGGTAGATGCGCACAGTTGGTGGTGGAGGTAGACGGGCTCAGCTGGTGGTGGAGGTAGATGCGCACAGTTGGTGGTGGAGGTAGACGGGCTCAGCTGGTGGTGGAGGTAGATGCGCACAGTTGGTGGTGGAGGTAGACGGGCTCAGCTGGTGGTGGAGGTAGATGCGCACAGTTGGTGGTGGAGGTAGACGGGCTCAGCTGGTGGTGGAGGTAGATGCGCACAGTTGGTGGTGGAGGTAGACGGGCTCAGCTGGTGGTGGAGGTAGATGCGCACAGTTGGTGGTGGAGGTAGACGGGCTCAGCTGGTGGTGGAGGTAGATGCGCACAGTTGGTGGTGGAGGTAGACGGGCTCAGCTGGTGGTGGAGGTAGATGCGCACAGTTGGTGGTGGAGGTAGACGGGCTCAGCTGGTGGTGGAGGTAGATGCGCACAGTTGGTGGTGGAGGTAGACGGGCTCAGCTGGTGGTGGAGGTAGATGCGCACAGTTGGTGGTGGAGGTAGACGGGCTCAGCTGGTGGTGGAGGTAGATGCGCACAGTTGGTGGTGGAGGTAGACGGGCTCAGCTGGTGGTGGAGGTAGATGCGCACAGTTGGTGGTGGAGGTAGACGGGCTCAGCTGGTGGTGGAGGTAGATGCGCACAGTTGGTGGTGGAGGTAGACGGGCTCAGCTGGTGGTGGAGGTAGATGCGCACAGTTGGTGGTGGAGGTAGACGGGCTCAGCTGGTGGTGGAGGTAGATGCGCACAGTTGGTGGTGGAGGTAGACGGGCTCAGCTGGTGGTGGAGGTAGATGCGCACAGTTGGTGGTGGAGGTAGACGGGCTCAGCTGGTGGTGGAGGTAGATGCGCACAGTTGGTGGTGGAGGTAGACGGGCTCAGCTGGTGGTGGAGGTAGATGCGCACAGTTGGTGGTGGAGGTAGACGGGCTCAGCTGGTGGTGGAGGTAGATGCGCACAGTTGGTGGTGGAGGTAGACGGGCTCAGCTGGTGGTGGAGGTAGATGCGCACAGTTGGTGGTGGAGGTAGACGGGCTCAGCTGGTGGTGGAGGTAGATGCGCACAGTTGGTGGTGGAGGTAGACGGGCTCAGCTGGTGGTGGAGGTAGATGCGCACAGTTGGTGGTGGAGGTAGACGGGCTCAGCTGGTGGTGGAGGTAGATGCGCACAGTTGGTGGTGGAGGTAGACGGGCTCAGCTGGTGGTGGAGGTAGATGCGCACAGTTGGTGGTGGAGGTAGACGGGCTCAGCTGGTGGTGGAGGTAGATGCGCACAGTTGGTGGTGGAGGTAGACGGGCTCAGCTGGTGGTGGAGGTAGATGCGCACAGTTGGTGGTGGAGGTAGACGGGCTCAGCTGGTGGTGGAGGTAGATGCGCACAGTTGGTGGTGGAGGTAGACGGGCTCAGCTGGTGGTGGAGGTAGATGCGCACAGTTGGTGGTGGAGGTAGACGGGCTCAGCTGGTGGTGGAGGTAGATGCGCACAGTTGGTGGTGGAGGTAGACGGGCTCAGCTGGTGGTGGAGGTAGATGCGCACAGTTGGTGGTGGAGGTAGACGGGCTCAGCTGGTGGTGGAGGTAGATGGGCTCAGTTGGTGGTGGAGGTAGATGGGCTCAGTTGGTGGTGGTGGTAGATGGGTTCAGTTGGTGGTGGAGGTAGATGTGCTCAGTTGGTGGTAGAGGTAGATGGGCTCAGTTGGTGGTGGAGGTAGATGGGCACAGTTGGTGGTGGAGGTAGATGGGCACAGTTGGTGGTGGAGGTAGATGGGCACAGTTGGTGGTGGAGGTAGATGGGCTCAGTTGGTGGTGGAGGTAGATGGGCTCAGTTGGTGGTGGAGGTAGATGGGCTCAGTTGGTGGTGGAGGTAGATGGGCTCAGTTGGTGGTGGAGGTAGATGGGCTCAGTTGGTGGTGGAGGTAGATGGGCTCAGTTGGTGGTGGAGGTAGATGGGCTCAGTTGGTGGTGGAGGTAGATGGGCTCAGTTGGTGGTGGAGGTAGATGGGCTCAGTTGGTGGTGGAGGTAGATGGGCTCAGTTGGTGGTGGAGGTAGATGGGCTCAGTTGGTGGTGGAGGTAGATGGGCTCAGTTGGTGGTGGAGGTAGATGGGCTCAGTTGGTGGTGGAGGTAGATGGGCTCAGTTGGTGGTGGAGGTAGATGGGCTCAGTTGGTGGTGGAGGTAGATGGGCTCAGTTGGTGGTGGAGGTAGATGGGCTCAGTTGGTGGTGGAGGTAGATGGGCTCAGTTGGTGGTGGAGGTAGATGGGCTCAGTTGGTGGTGGAGGTAGATGGGCTCGCTCTGCGGTGGAGGTAGACAGGCTCATTCAGTGGAGGTGGCAGTGTCTTTGTGGTTCAGGTGGTGTAGGGAGCACGGTGTAGGGAGTGCAGATTACACTGTAGGGATGACTTGTGTGCTGCAGGCTGAGTGAGACTGTGACGGGGACCGAGGGAACAGCGCCAGGCAAGTGGGAGTTTGGCTGCGGAATGTCACAGCAGAAATGAGGAGGTGGCACTGTACAAGCTGCGAAGGCAGTGCAGGTAACACAGGGCCACTATCAATGTCTATTCTGATAACTGTCAATTTATCAGGAATAGGGGTCCTCAACTGTGGCCCCAGACATCTCCAAATGGCCACAGGTAGTATTCGGAACATGTCATGGCACAGAGACATTGGAAATGCCGCAGGAGACAATTAAAGTCTGGGGACTGGAGGCGATTAGAGCACTGGCATTACAAATCCGTGTCCCCACTTCTGACTGCTGTACTTTAAGGGCCACACAAGAAGTACCAAGGGGCAACAGCCTGGTCACCAAGGGTGTAGTTGGTGCAGATTGCTCTGTGTGTGGTCAGTGCATGTCGCAATGTGTATAATCGGTGCAGCTCGCACGGTGTACAGTCGGTGCTGGCTGCACTGTCGAGGATTATTTACTTCTCGTTGACATAATACATGATAGATCTGGCCCCGCCCCCATCACTGGCCCTCCCAATAGGCGCCTTGCTGTCTTCCCGGCCGCAGCCAATGAGCGCCCCGCGCGGTGACTCACCATATATGGACAGTCTTTGCCATATAAGGAAAGATCTCCTCGCTTTATATGGCTGAAAATAGTCCTCGTCTTCTATGACTGTATCCCTCCGCGATGCTCCGCCTAGATGGAGAGGGGAAGTAGTGCCAGCCGGCCGCGGAGGGGTTCTCTGCCATTCGCTGTGCACTGAGTGGGAGTGAAGCGGCTCGACCTGTGATTGGTTGTTGGGAGGGGTGGGGGGGGAAGCC
>NW_017307387.1:268583-275398 GCF_000935625.1 Nanorana parkeri
GTATACAGAGGGGTTACAGGGGTAGTAAAGAGGTTTTTGGTGGGTAGCTCACAGTGGGGTGATGGGTAGTTTATTGTGGGAGTGGTTTAGTGTATACTGGGTAGACGTAGTTCTGGATCAGTAGTATTTATAACATTGTGCATCCCCTCTGCCCTCTCAGGTAGACGGGAGGGAGATGTTGCCCACCCAGGCCGGTTCCTCTCCCGGGAACGGTCTAGGCCGCAACCCCGGATTGTCGTTATCCCGTAGCCGGGCAGGAAACGGAAGCTCCCCAGGGAGGGGCAATCGGCCTCGGTACGAGGTGTCTCCAGTGACCGGATCGGCCATGTACAGCGGTAGTGAAGCCACCTCTGACTCCGGGGAGGAGGATGAGACCCCATCCCGAGGGGTGAAGAGAGGACTAGCTGAGCTGGACCTGCCTGATCCAGGGGGACCCGGAGGAGCAGGGGGAGCCACATCTGGAGGATACCCCGGGGCCAGTGGAGTGGTGTCGGGGGCCAAGCCTGGCAAGAAGACCCGGGGCAGGGTGAAGATCAAGATGGAGTTCATTGACAATAAACTGAGGCGTTACACCACCTTCAGCAAGAGGAAGACTGGCATCATGAAGAAGGTAATGGTGGGGGGCATTTGAGCTGGGTATCAGGAAAGCAGTGAGGACTGGTGCCCATGTGCAGCTCCAATGCATGGTCTATGGGGGAGGTTATACCGTGTTCAGTTATCTGTGTTTTGAAGTTGCAGCTTGTTATAAGACATCGGTGATGGGGTCGCAGAGCGTGAACTCGGCAGCCCACCATTGTGGGTGCGTGCTCTGCGCCTGGTGCCTGGTCACATGTCTCAGGTATGCGCAGGAGAGCGAGCGGACTTGTTGACTTATTTTGATTCCTCGGTGCAGTTGGTTGATTTACAAAGCCGTTCTATGAGCAGGTCCGGGGATAGAGACGCGAGCAGAGATGCGGCATGTTCTGTGGCTGCATGCCGCGCAATGCTGTGCGTATCTCACCCCGTCTGTGCCCCGGTCTGATGATACCCCGGTTAAGGGCCGAGATCTATGAAGGTGAATCGTGCTCAGTCTGCTCCAGGCTCCTAGGAACAAAGTGAGCCGTTCTCTACCCTTGCAGATCACCTTTCGGACAGTCGGGCCGCATGCTGTGTGCTCTTGGATCAGTTTGGTGTCTGGTTTGCTTGTAGCCGCTTCGGCTTGTTGGATTGCTGTCCACTTTCTGCACCCGGTATCTTTCTGTAGAGAGAATACTCAGCTGTTTATTTCTTTTGCTTTGGATGTGGGGGTTGGGGGCTCTAACCAGGGCGGCTGTCCTTTCCTATCTCAGGAGGGGGGCTTTGCAGAGACCCCCTCCAGCGGGCAGACAAGAAACAGATGTGTTTTAGGGCATGAAGGTGATAACAGCTGTGTGGGGGGGGATGGGTCCTGCTAAAACAAAGCACCAAACATAAAGTTGCATGTGCGATGCGTCTATCCAGCTAATGAAACAAACGGCAAACGCACTCATCGATTCATAGCTTCTGGCCAACCTGCGCCCAATTCATCCTTTGCCATGTATGCTCCAAGATGGAGGCTCTCATAGATCGGGGTTACAGAGAGGGGCCATGACGAGGCAGTGAGGCTTCCACGGATTTTGCAAAAGTTGTGCAACTACAACCTCTGTCTCTGACCCTGATAGGTACACGGCGTGTTTTATTTTTTGTTTTGCAGGCTGGCTGAGGAGTGTGCCGGGAAACGTTTGTTTTTGTCTATCCAGCTGTCACGCTGTTGCACTTCTCCCAATAAAACAAACATCCTAAACTCCCCGAGAACAGTATGGTGGTCTTTGTACACCAGCGGGGGGGGCCGAGGTCAGACTTACTAGAGTCTTCTCTAGGTTGCCAGTTGTTGAGTTATAGAAACCATCTCTGATACACTCATCCCGCAACATGAGAATCCTTTTCAGAATGTATCTTTTCACTATAATCACGGAATACATTAAAGTGACACTAAACTCGGGAGTAAAATCTTCCACATACATTCAAGTACCTGAACTAGTAACAACAATGTATCTTATTTGTGTATCACTCGGCTGCAGATCCTCCAATCAGCTCTGGATTGGTGCTGACACTGTCCTTCCTTCCGGGGGCATCTTTTGGGGTGTATGTGTGTGTGTTCGTTCACTCCGCTCCGAGCTCGATCCCGAGATGGACTACAATCTCATGTTTAGTTTACTAATTTGTATTGAGATTGTAGTCCATCTCGGGATCGAGCTCGGAGCGGAGTGAACGAACACACACACATACACCCCAAAAGATGCCCCCGGAAGGAAGGACAGTGTCAGCACCAATCCAGAGCTGATTGGAGGATCTGCAGCCGAGTGATACACAAATAAGATACATTTGTTACTAGTTAAGTAGGGCTGCAGCTAATGATTTTCATAATCGATTAGCCGATTATTAACTTTGGATAAAATCATAATAAAATACACAAATGCAGCGTTACAGACATATAGTTTACTTCTGAATAAGTACGCACATTTAAAAAAAAAAAAAAAATCCACACTGCACTGGAAAGCAGGACATTGCAGTACCGTGCGTTCCAGTGTCGGGTGATCACACTGCGGACCGGGAGGTGCATTTGGGATCCGTTGAAATGAATCGCGACACTCCACCTGCAGCAAAACTTGTCATGCCGAAACTGAAAATGGATGCACACAGCCGCTGCAAGCACGAGTACCTCCATTAGAACGATGGTGGCAGCCATGCGGGGGGAGGGGGGAATTGCGCTGCAGGGACCCACTTGAAAACGAGAAATTAAAAAGTTTTAAAGAAAAGCAGCAACAGTTTCCAGCAAAGGAGAGTCTACTTAAATGGAAGAAAACAAAACTTTATGGTACCTGAATGTATTAAGATTCTACTCCTGAGTTTAGTGTCTCCTTTAACCTTTTTGTTTTGGTCTGCTTAATCTTAAATTGGCCTTCCATCATCAAGAGCCACTTAGTTTAAAAAAATATCCCAGTGAGCCCCTGGGGTATGCTGGTTAGTTCAGATCTCATGAGAAGACCCCCCCTGCGTTGTCATCTGTCAGCTCGTAAGATTTGAGCTACTTTGCCTTCCGCAGGATCTCGTAGGAAGGAGCTGGTGTCGCTACCTGCAGTTTTTTTCCCCCTGTGGGTTGTACTTGTGGCTAAAAATGATATATATTTTGAGTGGACCCTTCATGTTACTGCAAGGTCTGCTTTAAAGGAGAACTATGGGGTCAGTGTTTTTCCCCATAGTTCTCCTTGGGGTAACGGGAGGACACAAACTAGCGTCCTCCCGTTACCCTAAGCTCAGTATATAGGGAGCTACAGCTCGCGGCATACTGAGACGCCGCACATGGAGCGGATCCCGACTTAGATGACGGGATCCGCGCAGCTGCGTGAGTGACAGTTGGCTCTGCCTATCTAGAGGGCCAGAGCCAGCTGTACCCTGCTCCGTCCCCCGTCCGTTCCGCCAGTCAGGGCTGGAGGATCAGAGCGGGGAGGGGGGAATCCAGCCCCTCCCCTGTCACGGCAGAGAGCCATGACAGGATCGAGAGGTGAGCGAACGCCGGTATGTGTTCTCTCACCTCCCGATCTACTGAGCCGACCTGTGACAGTCTCATTGTCACAGGTCGGCTTAGAACTATGAGGTGAGTGGCAATCACTCATGTCATAGTTCTCCTTTTAACTGTATGAAGGGACGGTCCTGATGCTGCAGGGTAGCAGGATTCTGGTGCCCCTGGATGGTTCTGTATCTGTACATAAGATGAGCTAACCAGATTTGCGCTGGAGAAATGTCCGCTAGGATATGGTTTGTAGCTGCTGAGATTTTCCCTCTGCTCCAGGTTCCGGGTACTCCTTGGGGAAGCCGAGTAGCCTGATTCCAGCCAGGGTCAGAAAGTCCAACAAGCCTGGTGCTGCCTCCCAATAGCAGACTAAAGGTGCCCATACACTCTTCGCTTTTTGTTCGAAAATGGTCTACGAATGGTCTTTCGAACAATAATCGATCAGTTGATGGGACACCAATTATTTTTTTTTTTAACTCCGGCTCAAATTTCCTCGGTCGGCCAGGCTGGAAAACTTTATTGGAATTGAATGGAAATCGATCGATTAGCCCCCATTCACACTAAGCGACATGGATATCGCGCATTTTTCCGCGCGATTGTCATATGCGCGATATTGCGTGACTTGTCGCACGACTTTACGTATTGGGCTGAAGCAATCGTCATCAAAATTGCGCGCTATCCGCGCAAAAAAGGGTCATGTACAAGGGACAAGCTACAGGTGACGAGCTACAGGCGACATTGAGCTGTAAGATGTGAACAGCTCCATTGAAATGCATTGGACTAACTACATAGAGCAATATCGTGTGGAGATATGCGCAATTTTGGAGCGGAAATATGCGCGGTAAACCGCCCAGTGTGAACGGAGACTAAGTGGCACGTAGTACGAAAAAACCTAAGCCAAAGTATGACTCGCACCCAAAAATGATACCAAGTCAATCCTCTTTATTGACTAGAATAGTGTAAGATCTCAGAGGGACGTTTCCGAAACCTAGTGCTCCCTTCTGCAGGCAAACAGAAAAAGGCGAACACCAACAGTAGAAGTGATAGAAATACATAGTAGCCGGGGGGATTTGACTTTGAGACTGTCACAGGTCGGCTCAGTAGATCGGGAGGTGAGGGAACACATACCGGCGTTCGCTCACCTCTCGATCATTTCCCTGCGGAGAGCCGTGACAGGGGAGTGACTGCATTCCCCCCTCCCCTCTCCGATCCGCCAGCGCTGACTGGCGGAACGGACGGGGGAGGGGGCGGGGACAGTTGGCTCTGCCTCCAGATAGGCAGAACCAGCTGTCACTCACGCAGCTGGGTGGATCCAGACATAATTGTCGGGATCCGTTTCAGCTGCGGCGTCTCAGTATACCGTGAGCTGTAGCTCGCGGTATACTGAGCTTTGGGTGACGGGAGGACGCTAGTTTATGTCCTCCTGTGACCCTTAGGAGAACTATGGGGAAAAGCCCTGACCCCACAGCTCTCCTTCTTTAAATCATAATTTTTAAAGAGCAGCTGTCGTCTCTGTCCCGCAGCGGCTCCTCCTCTGACCCGCTGTTGACTCACCGACAGTCACATTCACTTTGTTGGGACGGCTGGTTATGCGGCAGTGACACAACAAGGTGAGGGACGTGGCGGGCAGCAGGTGAGCGGATTTGGAAAGCAATGGGATAAAGGAATATTCCTGAACTTTGTTTTTATGATTTTATCTCCTGGTTCCTTACTGTGAAATTGTGTGAAGGCCTCAATGCAGCGCATGTTATCTCAGCTTCTAGAGCTTGGATTCATTGAATGAGTTTACCAAAAATTTAAATATTGCGCAATATACAACCTCATGCTACATAACTAGGCTCCATTTCATGCTGAATAAACAATTATTAATGTATCTTAAATAGAAAAAACAATTATTAATGTATCTTAAATAGAAAACTATCTTTAGATAGATTTTTTTTTTTTTTTTTTTTTTTTTTTTACTCCAAAAGCATTTTATTAAATTTAATAAAAAAACAAGATTTACATTTTTAAAAAATCCGATTTTAATTAAAAAGAAAAATCGATTTTTTTATCCACCCTGCATAGTAGTGACGGCCAATAAACCAATCAAAAAGGATCCCATCCCCCCCTATTGGCTGTCACTACTAAGGGTCTCTACACACCTTACGATTATCGTACGATAATCGCGGGAAATCCAGCGATCGTACGATGTTCGTAAGGTGTGTGGAAGCCGTGCGACCTCTACTACTGTAAGGTCGCACGACTTTAAACTTACGGACATGTTTGAAAACCCGCCGAGCATCGTACGATGTTCGGCGGGTTTGTGGCATGTCCGTACGATAACAGCCGCACGGGCCGGTGTGCGCAAGCGCACACTGCCCGTTCGGCATTGCGGTCATCGGAAGCCCGCCCCTCAGGGGGCGTGGCTTGCGATCATCGCAAGTACGATCTGCCTATGCAACATAGGCAGATCGTACGTTTTTTTAAGTACCTTACAACCATCGCAAAACAAAAGTCTTGCGATGGTTGTAAGGTTTGTGCCCAGCCTAAGTATTTATATCACTTCTACTGTTGGTGTTCATTTTCTGTTTGCCTGAAGAAGGGAGCACTCGGTTCCGAAACGTCGCTTTCAGATGTTACACCATTCTAGCCAATAAAGAGATTGACTTTGCATCGCTTTGGGGCGCGAGTGACCTTCTATCTGAATTTTAGTCTGAAAAAAAAATCACCGCTAGAACACTGCACATGACAAACGAATATCCGTTCCCTCGATCAACAAAATTCGGCCAACAAACGATTATTGAAATCGACATTGGTCTGCACTTGTTGGACTACTTGAGATAGAATTGACCGTGAGTTCTTGGCAGCAAGGCAATTTTCCGATGGAAAATCTATAGGTGTATGGTCAGCTTTAGGAGAACCTGTCCTCTGAATGCAGTCACCTCATTTGGGCAGCCTGGACACACAGCCCAACAAATGCAATGAGTGTTGAGTTCAGTGCATATAAAAGTGACAGCTCTTGGGTCCATGCCTGCGCATCCATTCCCTTCTCAGCTACTCTAGTTTTGGACTTGTGAGAGATGGGAGGTGGTCGGCCTTTAGTGACCACCACCGGGAAATACTATGTCCCATGTGCAGCCAGTGAAGTCCGCTTCTGGTCTGAATGCTTGTTCTAGGTTAGTGATTGTTGTCGCTATCTCCGAGCAAACCAAACCACTCGCCATGTGCTTCCGCACTGCAGGGGTTAAAGGGGTAAGTCCAC
>NW_017307387.1:275438-294149 GCF_000935625.1 Nanorana parkeri
TGCCACCCTTCTCATGCCACTAAGAACTGCAAGGCTGCAGTGTGGTGTACGGAGTATGGATCATACACCGGCTGGTGGGGGATAGTGATTGCAACAGAAAGGTATAAACAGAGGGGGCCAGGAGTGGTCTGGGCAAGTTAATGTTCACATTTTGTGAGAAAGTGGACTTGCCCTTTAAAACATGGGTGGGCAAACTCTTGGCACTCCAGCTGTGGTGAAACTACAAATCCCTTGATGTATCTGTCTCTTGGAGTCATGCCTGTGGCTGTGAGAATCTTGCAATGCCTTATGGGATTTGTAGTTCCAGCAAAGCCCACCCGTGCTTCAAATGCTTGTTTATTCCTAGGCGACTGGAGTGAAGCACTTTTACCTACCTGATCCCTATTCCTCCCCAGCACTCGGCGCTCTCTTCTTCTCCCCCTCTGCTCTGGCTGGTGAAATGTCCCCAGGGTTCTCACGTCTAATACAGGGGGTGGCTTTTTGGTTTGCCTGGAGATGGACTTTAAAATGTATCTGTGCCCCGTATATGGACATTATTCTAGTTACATATTGTAATCAAGCAGCTAAAATACTTTTATAACCAGCCGTCCCCGACCACTGTATGTGTATTTCTTCACAAAGATCACAAGAAATATCTGATAATAAATCCGGTGTTGTGAACGTTGAAAATAAGATTCTCCACAATGCGTATAGATACAGAGATGGACGAGGGCTTCTTCTAAAGTGCCTTTGCCTGTTCACTTTATTGGGCTCAGTCAGGGTACGGGGGTTACTTTAAATCCAGCAGAGTAGTAGTATGACAGCCAGAAAACTGGCATTTACACAAGCAGACATCAGTGGTGGGGAGACTGTATGTACTTTTCTCTCAGCATAGACTTCTTGGAAAGTGAATGTAAACTGATAACACCTTTTTGGTCTTTTAAATATACCATTGGAAGTGTTTTGTTATATTGGAGGGGGGAGGGGGGCGACAACAACAACAACAACCTGTTGATCCTGCCCAAAATCTTGTGAGCTAATGTCTTAGGCCTTGTTCACACCAAATGCAGAGCAGATCCGGTCAGGGTTCTGCACACGCACGCTAGTCTTTTTGACGCGTTTTTGATGCGTTCCGGGCTCTTTTTGGTTAAAAATATATATAGTTTTAAAGTGTGCTTTCAGTGTGTTCCAGGCATTGGCATGCGTTTTTGATGCGTTCCAGAGCAGGTAAAATAGGGCCTGCTGCAGTTTTTTCATCTGCTCTGCAACTGCATGCTGCAATGTGAACTGGAGCAAAAAATACCATTGGAATACATTGGACGCAGTTTTGATCCGGTCTGCACCTGCTCTGCTCTGGATCTGCTCCGCGCTTGGTGTGAACAAGCCCTTATACTCTCCGCCTTTGCTTATATCACTTGCGTTGTTCACAGCTATATCTGAGGACTACAAAACACCTCCCCACTGTGTTATGGAGAGGTTGTGTAGCCCTATTCTACAGTGACGACAATGCTCCTCCGTAGATTCCGAATAGCGAGTCATTTTTGTCATCTTAGAACAGGAAGTGTCTAACTGGCAGGGTCACCAAGTGACAAAGGGGGGGCGGGGGGAGCCTGAAAATAGAAAATGAAAGTGTGTGTGTGTGTGTGTGTGTGTGTGTGTGTGTGTGTGTGTGTGCTTTTAATGTGATGTCGGTGCTGAGTTTGGTCTCTGCTGCCACATCCATGAAGAGCAAGTTTGTCAACTGCAATCTTGTCTGTTGGAGGTGGGAGCAGCCACGTGTGTGTGTATATATGAGAGTGGTAATCTCTGCAGGATCCAAACTGGAGGTAACTTCTAATACCAGGGACACCTCAATGGGTGCAAACCTATCACACCCAATCATGTTAGTTTTCTGCAGCCAGATATGACGATTTAGTGTTGGGAGATTGTCTCCATATGGGGTTGCTTTGATGACTCTGTGCTTGATGACTGTATGTTCTGTGTTGGTTTAAAGCAGTGGTTCTCAACCTGTGTAAGCTCAGGACCCACATTTGTCCTTGGTCATTAAGTCGCGGCCCAAGACGCAGTGAAATGCACGCATTGCGGTACCGCACGTTCTGGCGCGGGCCATTGAACTGTGGCAGGAGGTGTGTTTGGGGTGCCATTCAAATGAATGGCAACGCACCTCCTGCACCAGAACACGTAGTAGGTGCAATTGTGTGGTACAGTACGTTAATTGCACAGAACTGTTCGATTAACGCACTGCACTAGTGTGAATGGGCACACACACGCCCACACGCCCACACACACGCACCCTCGCAGACATTCTCAGACACTCCAACTCCAGAAAATGTTATGTTTTTTTTTTTTTTTTAACCCCTTGAAGGCCATAGTGTTTCACCCCCTTCCTGGCCAGGCCATTTTTCAGTATTCAGCGAAGATCCTTAGCCTGGGGTCCAGTTGGGGCTGCTGTGCTGTGACGAAGCTCCATCTATACGTGCATTGCTTACAGCTCCCTTGCACGCCCGGGAAGAGGTGTCGGGAACCAGAATGTGACGTCAGTCCGGTCCAGGCACCTCTATAGGGCACTCGAGGGAGCTGTAAGCAATGCATGTATGGATGGAGCTCTCTCGCAGGCCATAGGTCCATTCCACCCCACCTCAGGCTGACACTCGGCACCGGGCAGCATATTTTGAATGGCTACTTGGCACGAGAACTGACAGTGCTGTGCTAGGGGGAGGCCTAGAAAAGGGAAGCTGCGACCCATTGAACAAGGGGTCGCGACCCACTTTTGGGGTGACGACCCAGCAGTTGAGAACCAAGTGTTTAAAGCTCTTATTACTGGTTGTTGTGATGAGGAGGGTGTTGTGTCCTCTGAGTGATTGTGGGCCTTGTATGCAATAACGTTCTGTGAGCCCCTCTGTCTGTATAAAGACTAAACACTTGTTTTTTTTTTCTTCTTCTTTTTTTCTTCTTTTTTTCTTCTTTTTTTCTTCTTAGGCCTATGAGCTGTCTACGCTGACTGGAACGCAGGTCCTGCTGCTTGTCGCCAGTGAGACGGGTCACGTGTATACCTTCGCCACCAGGAAACTTCAGCCAATGATAACCAGCGAGACCGGGAAGGCATTAATACAGACTTGTTTAAACTCTCCGGACTCTCCGCCACGCTCCGACCCCTCCACCGACCAGCGAATGAGTGCAACAGGCTTCGAGGAGACCGACCTCACCTACCAGGTGTCTGAATCTGACAGCAGTGGAGAGACCAAGGTGAGCAGTATGCAGTACTTTCTGCATACGGGTTCACTCTCTCAATAATATTTTGTGTTGTCATGTACGGTCACCTCAGCCTTGTGTCGGCAGAAAAATCAATCCTGGAGGCACAGATGAGTTTCTGTATGTTTTATATAGTTTTTGATCTGAGATCTTTTGATCTGGATCAAGCTTTTATTTCACTTCTATTTGAAGGGAACCAGTTGAGGTGATTTGAGGAGCAGCCATTGCTGATCTGCTTCTGAAAATACTAGTTGACTATAAATGAAATAGTTTTTAAGTCACTGACCTGGAAGAAGGGGGATTGCTCCAGCCAGTAACACTAAAAATATTGAAGCTAGAGGTTCAGTATGACAAAAAGCAGGGGGCAGCCCTCCGTATTTATATTTGTTGTGGTCCCTGCCCAGCATAGAGGAGGGGAGCAGTGACCTCTGCCAGCTGCCCTGTGTTCATGACAGAGGGGTCAATGGTCTCCTCTGTAATGGATGAAGCTTTGTTCTGTCCTCGCATGAAGTGCTGATTTATTTACTATAGTTATTTATATGGCGTGGACAATTTTGCATCCGCATCAGCCCCTGCCCTCAAGGAGCTTACAGTGTAAAGTCCCTACCTCTAATGCATACAAACAGGGCCGATTTAGAGAGGAGCCAATTAACCTTCCAGCATGTCTTTGGAGTGTAGGAGGAACCTAAGTACCTGGAGAGAATTCAGCAAGCACAGGGAGAACATGCAGACTCCATACAGATAGTGTCCTGACAGGGATTTGAACCGGGGGCTGCAAGTGCTAACCACTACGCCTCTGTGATGTCCTCTTTTTACTAGTGGTGGGGCATTGATTCTGTGTCCATTGAAACAACTGTGGGGCTACTCCTTTCTGGGACCATTCACACCATAAAGAGTGCGTTTGGCCTCTGGAACGCAACCCGGCGGCTCACTTTTGTTTTGGGGAGGGGGCGTGGCGGTGCATTGAAGTCAATAGGGAGGGGGCACAGTGTTGGTGAAGGTGATGTAGGGGCGGCACAATGTATGAACATTGGATTAGACAAGTGAATGTACTATACACAGCTCATATCTTTTTGTTTCTCAATGTTGTGTAAAGTATATGTAACCATTCCAAAAGCCAATGTGTACTTCCTGGTGTGGGTCACTTTGTGTCTCACATCAAGCACCCACAATCATACCGCCAGGGTGATTAAAAAACGAGCGTCGAACGTGCGTTTCACTGCACAGAAAAACATGCTACAAGGGCTAAAACGCAGCTATTAGGAACGTCCAGGTGTGAACCCAGCCTAAACTGTTACAATTTTGAGTTTACTTTAAAAATCATACCGGTCCCTTACTGATGACCTGTAGTTTAGATGATAGTGATATCTGGACACAAGCCGTGTGTTGTACTGGGTTGGGTGCTGTGCAGTGTGATAACTATATCTGGACACGGGTTGTGTTGTAGTGTGATGGAGAGATCTAGACGCTGGCAGTATATTGGGTGCTGTGTGGTGTGATGCCAAAGTGTGCGTTGTATGGTTTCTGGGTCCGCACAGGATGTTGGGGCTGTCTGGACACGACCTGTTGTATGGTGTGGTGTGCCATGTAGGATGTTGGAGATACCTGGACACACCTGTTGTATGGTGTGGTGTGCCATGTAGGATGTTGGAGATACCTGGACTGTGTTCATTACTGTGTAGGGGGGATCTTATTTTTTTTTCCTTTTGTCCCTCTTTTCTCAGTGCATTGGTAGTAAAATCATTTTGCAATTGGGCTTGGTCACACCATGATCTGCAGACGCGGTGCTATGCGTGCAGCGCGTTTTTTCAGCGTGATTTTACCGCGTGCCGGATGCGTTCCAGTTCTTCTTCTCTTTTTTTTTTTTTTTTTTTTTTTGATTTTTTTTTTTTGTGGAGTGGGGCTGTCGGCTGTTAACAGGAGAATTGGCCACTGGAAAACAAAGACCAACCCGGATGACCCTTCTACCCATAATGCCTCAGTTTCATGATTGTGTCCTAGGAGGATGGATTTTTTTTAGCTGATCTGCTTGGAAAGGTGGAACTATTCTGCTCGCTGCCTTTTCCTTTTCTTTTTTTTTTTTTATTCAATCAATATTGCTTGCTACATCACTGCTTGAGCTGATCTCCTCCACATGGAAGCTATCTGCTGGACTGGATGATGTGGGACTAGCCTGGAATTGACTTCTGAATGTTAGGCACTTTCCCCATAAGTTAGTGGCGGAGCACTTTCCAGGTTCAAAGCCACCGACATTGGCTCTGCGCTTTCCCTCGCCCTGAAGACTGACAGTAGCTGGATCTGGCTAAGCAACAGAAGCTGCTTTCCTGCTGGAAGGGTTAACACGGGGCTGATGGTGGTGGGAATGGAGTGGTGCGCCACTGGTTGCATTGACTATTTCTGACTCCTAATCAACTAGGATCAGAACTTGTTCTCCAACCTCATGAGGCTCTTTAGTTGCACCCCTGCACCCCTAGTTCTACTGTCAGCTTCAATGTTTGCCTTAGTACTTCCCATAGCATCCCCATTGTGAGACACTCAGACCTGTTAAGAGAGCAGTCACTGTGGGGTGTTGAGGGAAATCCTATTTGAGGTTCTTTCTCCCTCTCCAATCTCGTTTGGTCTGCTTCAGCCTCTTACACTGCTCCTGTGGGTGCCTCTATGGGTGAAGTAGTTCTGGCCTCATCACTCCTCTTCCCTATTAGACAGCAGATGAGGATTTCTCTCTCCATCCCCTCTTAATGAGAATTACTGTCCCTGGGGCTACATTCTGGATTTCCAGAACAGGTGGTTCCTTCCGTATGACAAGATCACTCTTTGGTTAGGTCTTCTGGTGGTGAAGACACCAATACCTTGATGGTGTCCAAGCCAGAAGTCCTTCCTTCGTGTCTTAAGTTCCAGTTGTGGACAGCGATGTGGGTGGGGGATCCTCTGCAGACTAGTTCACCAACAGGGACCTTCTGGAGACGTTTGTCCATCTCATACCCCATGTTATAGGAGGACCGTGTGTCACCCTGAGCTGTCTGTGGGTAGAACAAACTAGTCTCCTGCTGTTGGTGTCCTCTGACAAGAACAGCGAATGGCTTAAAAGATTCAAGGGGTCTCTAACCTCATCTCCTGCCACCATTTTTGGGGTGCTCCTATGCACAATTACCTTTTTAGTCATGCTGACTTTTGTGGGATTGAGTCCTGGGTTCTCTAGGTGGACTTGGCAGTCCCTTTCACACCCTTTGCAGGTTGTTAGTGCATTTCAGTGTTCTTTCCTGGTAAGTCTTGCCGTGGTGAGGTGGTTGTCTGTTCCGGCAATTTCTTTAGGCATGGAGTTCTCATTTATTGACCCTCGTGAAGTCCGATGAGTAGCGTCTTAGGGCCGGCTGGTCTTCTTTTACCAGGACATGTTTCCTTCGTTCCTTGTCTAGTACCTGTTCCGACTAGGGGATTATTCCAGTTCCTTGTTGACTATGTCCGGTTCTAGGTTTTTTTCTTCTCGCAGAAGTTTGTATCGCCCATTTTGGGGGGGTTCAGGTTGTCCAGCTTCTTGCTTGGTCCATGGTTCGGAGCACCCTTCTGTGTGGAGTCATTCCTGGTCTTTGGCTTCAGGTTGATTCTCAATTTCCTCCCTGATTATACACCATATTATACCCGATTTATTGAGATTGCGTTCAGTAAATGGATATCAAACATGTCTAGCTGTAAAATGACACGCGCCCCTCCAAGCTGTAAAAAACGGTACCAATATTGGCCCTAGGTGACACTTTAAAAGCTTTTACGGGTCATCAGGTTATAGATAAATGGGAATAATGTCCCTAGAATGATGGATATCACTCTGGGGTGCACGGGGATCCCCGACATGCAACCGCAATAGTCATTCTCATACGTAGGCGCACCCAATGAATGAGGGCCGGGGCTTAAATCCTTTTTTTTTATTTTGTAATTTTTACCATTTTATTTTAGGTGGTTTTGTTTTTTTACCACTAACTTTTTTTGCTGTCCCATGTGGCCTGATAACCCTTTATGTGGTAGCATAAAGCTGGTGACAGGTCCTCCTTTAAGGAGCTATCAATCAAAGTCAATTAGACCTCTAGTGTCACATAAAAACCCCAATGAAGCTGATCAATCGCAGACTGTGCTTGGGTTGGGGGTGTTGTGGTGTCTACTACATCGGTGGCAGCACAGGCCTATAAACCCTCCCAGCGGCTTTAGCAGACAGAAGTGTTTATCATTCCTCCGCTGACTCTGAGCTTCTGATAGACGTGAATTGTAAATTATTTCGGGTGATACGGATATCTGGACATGTTCTGCGTTGTTGTGTATGGTGATGACAATATCTGGAGGTGGGCTGTGGCGTTGCACGGTGGAGGTGGGCTGTGGCGTTGCACGGTGGAGGTGGGCTGTGGCGTTGCACGGTGGAGGTGGGCTGTGGCGTTGCACGGTGGAGGTGGGCTGTGGCGTTGCACGGTGGAGGTGGGCTGTGGCGTTGCACGGTGGAGGTGGGCTGTGGCGTTGCACGGTGGAGGTGGGCTGTGGCGTTGCACGGTGGAGGTGGGCTGTGGCGTTGCACGGTGGAGGTGGGCTGTGGCGTTGCACGGTGGAGGTGGGCTGTGGCGTTGCACGGTGGAGGTGGGCTGTGGCGTTGCACGGTGGAGGTGGGCTGTGGCGTTGCACGGTGGAGGTGGGCTGTGGCGTTGCACGGTGGAGGTGGGCTGTGGCGTTGCACGGTGGAGGTGGGCTGTGGCGTTGCACGGTGGGCGTGGGCTGTGGCGTAGCACGGTGGGCGTGGGCTGCGGCGTTGCACGGGGCGATGGCGGTATCGGGACGTGGGCTGGGGCGTTGCACGGCGGACATGGGCTGTGGCGTTGCACATGGCGGTATCAGGACGCGGGCTGCGGCGTTGTACAGTGTAGGGTGCCGTGTAGTAGTGGTGTAACAGTGATGGAAGCCGGAGAGGAGACCGGTAACCTCTCTGGTACTCGGAAGGCTTCTCTGTCTCAGACATTGTCCTGCCATGTGACCCAGCAGTGATGGTTTGGGACAGACAAGGGACAGGTGTTGGTTGGGCCCCTCGTCCTGTCATGACACAGCTGTGCTCGCTCTCCCTCACTTCTCATTGATAAAATTGGGATTCGGCCTCCATGGCCATATAAGGAGACGTTTCCCTTCAGTCCTGTGCTGGCGGGCCGCCCGCATTCCTTATAAGCTGCAGCTGTCTCTCTCTATGGGAGGGGGGGGGAGTGTCTGCAAACCTTCTACATGGGAAAGACGCCTTCCCGGTCACATTGCAGCAACATTACTCCGATCCTCTGTGTGTGCCCACCTGGTGTCAGTGATATGATCCATACAATGTCCGCTCTCTGCCTTCTCACCATTACTGGTGTCTGTATTATGACTGCACATGACCTGATGTTTACTTCTCACCTCCCGCACCCCCTTCTCTTCTCCGTTTACTTTGGGAAATGAATCCCTTTGAGCAGAGACCGCGCTTGTTTTATAACTCTGTGTGTGCAGTAAAATATGTTAATTGTTGGATTTAGTTTGCACTTTAAAGTGACAAACTCAGGAGCAAAATCCTAAAAATACATTCAAGGCCCTTCACTAATAACAATGTCTCTTATTTGTGTATCACTCGGCTGCAGATCCTCCAATCATCTCTGAATTGGTGCCGACACTGTCCTTGCTTCTGGAGGGGGGCTACTTTTTGTTCCCCATGGTCCCTGTGTGTGTTGTAAAGTAGTCACTGCTCAAAGCTCGCTCCTGGGATGGACTACAATCTCATGTTTAGTTTACTAATTTGTATTGAGATTGTAGTCCATCCCGGGAGAGAGCTTGGAGTGGTGACTACTTTACAACACACACAGGGACCATGGGGAACAAAAGTAGCCCCCCTCCAGAAGGAAGGACAGTGTCAGCACCAATGCAGAGATGATTGGAGGATCTACAGCCGAGTGATACACAAATAAGATACATTGTTATTAGTGAAGGGACTTGAATGTATTTTGAGGACTTCATTCCGGAGTTTAGTTTGCATTACATTGAGACTTGACAAAGAGGCTGTGCCTCGAAACGCGTAGCCATTCTATTGAGAGCGCTCACCCCAAGCACTGCTCTCTCCCACTCCGGACATCCACTTGTTTAATCTTGTGCACCCCCGTTTACCAGCCCGACATTGCCTGTGGTCACACGGCTATCGGTGTTTTCAAGCCATTCGCGGCTCTTCTCCCTCTCCCAGCCGCCGCGGCTCGGCCTGGCCAGCCGAGTACGTGGGTCTTGTTTACTGATGCACATTTTTTTCAGACCCGCAACTAGGTGCCCCTTGCTCACGGTTTCATCTCGGGGACCTGACACTCAGACGCTACCCCGCAGGGGATCTCCAGAAACACCAGTGGTCCTCCTAGACGCGAGTCAATTGTCCTTCCTACTTAGTCATTTACCATAGAGGTACCGGCACCTCCAGGGCAGTAGCGCTCCTAAAGTTTATTTCCTGGTATTCCGAAATGTAGTGTCGCTTTAAATCTAATTCCAGTCATTCTTTTCAGTTTTAATATTGGGGGAAGTTAAACATTCCGCCAGTTGTTTTGTCTATTGGCCCCATTAGGGAGGAATTCCCTGGCTTCCTGCCCTTCTGACACAAGCACAGGAAATGGAGGTGAGAGTGCCGGGGCAGGAATCCACAGGCTGCAGTAGCTGTCAGACATTCTAACCCTTCCTTGCTAGGAATGTTTGTCCCCACTGGACAGATTTTCTACCACTTCCTGTCTTGACAGAAAGTAAACGTAATCCTAACCAGGGACCCTGATGGCAATAAACACTGGCAGAGGTTCCAACCCCTTTCCTGCTCCATTCACAACAAAATAAAAAGTTGGCCTTAAAGTGCAACTGAAGTACAAACACTTTTTTGGTTTTATAGAGTACAGAAGGCTTGGCCAAGTTTTCTTTGCTGTCCGTGTCATTGTCCAAATGATTCGCCCTCTCTATATGTCCTGGTGACCGTCATCACTGAAAGCAAAAAAATCCCAAATTTTGGGTTGTCACCAGAACAGGAATAGATGGGAAATCTTCCAACGGGGACGCTAGTTCTGGTGACCACCAGGGATTTCCTTCACTTTCTCACTTCCTGTTGTGGCCATCAAACAGGAAATCTCCCCAATGGGACAGAGCGGACGATCCCTCCAAAAAGGTTTTGTCTTTAGTTCTACTTTTCATGTTCAGTTTTATGATCTGGTGCATTCATGGATGTGTAGATGGTGAGGGGCCCGTTCACACCATGTTGGTTGGTGTCAATGGGCTTTCAGATGCGTTCACATGTGTGTTTGAGGGTACCAGACCAGAAACAATAGTGCATGCCGTCATTTTGGTGTGAGCCAAGCTTAGAAATACCACGGGAATACCCGGGGATGTGTTTTTGGACATTGTGGTCTGGACATGGTGTGAACAAGCCCTACAATGAGTTGCAGGATACAGACCCAGATTGTGCATGGCTCTGATGGACGGCCGTGTAGTTGACAAATGTGCAGCAAATGGCAGCTTTAGGGGTCAGGAGCTCGTGTAACAGCTGCGGGGCCCTGACTGAGAGGTGCTGATTGATCTCCTGGTGGCCGTTGGGACAATGGCAAGGAATGCCCCCCGGGGGCATTTACAATGTCACACCTGTTTACTACAAAGATGGCCGCTGCAGTTCAAAGGAATAGTATTCTGAATTCCCCTATCTATGTAACCACCAGACT
This sequence comes from Nanorana parkeri, assembly GCF_000935625.1. Classification (NCBI taxonomy): domain Eukaryota; kingdom Metazoa; phylum Chordata; class Amphibia; order Anura; family Dicroglossidae; genus Nanorana; species Nanorana parkeri. Next base: position 286,388 of record NW_017307387.1, read on the forward strand.
CGGCCCAGTGGGGGAAGCCGTCCATGAAGAATGCCGACCTCTGCAGCCTTTTCATAGGTTTCCTTATGCTGTGTGTAGAATGTGATTGGTTGGTGTGTAACGAACACGCGTGTCAGGATAGAGAGCCGCTCGATTTTCCCTTCCATATCGCACACACAGGACTGTCCCCGACCTTTTTTCTGTAGAGTTTTTCCTTTTTTTAGTATCGCAATGTATAAAAGAAAAAAACCCTTTTAGGGCAGGTTCACACCATTTTCCGGCCCAGATCTGGACCATAGTGCATTGCGTTTTTGCCGCGATTTTGCTGAGATTGGAATTTTTTTATTTTTCTTTAGCTTAAAATGTTCTTACAGGTGCGTTCTTGATGCATTCCAGACCAGACAAAATAGGACATGCAGTATTTGTCTGGTCTGGAACAGACTGCACTGGCGTGAACAGAGGATAAGGATACATTGGGATGCATTTTGGGTCCGGAAACGGTCTGGTCTGGAGATAATCTGGCTGTGGTGTGAATGGGCCCTTAGAGGTGACCTCCGGGCACATATCATCCGTGTGTTTTATCCTTCCTGGAAGCTTGTTCACAGTGTTCAACTGACAGCAGTTTGCTAAGCAGTAGAACCCTGACTGGCCCGGGGCGCCGCTGACTGGCCCGGTGCGCCGCTGACTATCTGCTGGTTTGCATGTTACCATAAGCTGAGTGTAAAACAGGTTCAGGCACTTTCACTAGTTCGTTACAATAATAAACGTCATGCATGCACGCCTGGATTAAAGAAGAACTCCGTGAAAAGCTTATTAACCCGTGCATTGGTGCTACCACTGTAGGGGTTAACTGCTTGTTTTCATCTAGGGATGAAATAAAGTTAGTCGCCCGATCCTTCTAGCCTACATGTTAGACGGGTCATTCCAGCTCCCCCCCCCCCTGCAGCGGCCCAAGGTCCCAGAGTCATCACGTTCAATACAATGTGTATAGGATGTGAGGACGGAGAGGGAAATACCATTGCTGCAGTATAGGAGGAGACGGGCTGGAGGGAGCGCTGTGATGGCCGGCTCTGAGGATCTGGTGGTTCCTTTTTTTTTCCTCCCTAGACCAAAACGAGCAGTTAACCCTTGCAGTTTTGGGGTTGCCCCATTGCAATGGGTTAATACGTTTTGCCCGAGTTCTGCTTTAACCTTCCTGGCGGTAAACCCGAGAGAGGCTCCGGGTTCATTTTCTTTACCAAAAACGGTAACCCCCGAGCCACACTCAGGATTACAGCGTAGCGTTACTTACATTGTCCACGATCCCCGCTGTGTCTTCCGGACCATGCCGGGTTCCGTCCCTTGCGAGCGTCCGCGTCGCAGGGGGGCGGTACCGGCAGGAAATTTAAAAGGAAAAAGAGGGGAAAAAAAAGTAAATGATCCGACCACCAGGGAGGTTAATTCTCCCATTTCTGCCTGGAGTTCCGCTTTAGGACCTCTTTGCACCAGCCACTGCACTACATTGCACTGCAGGTGGTGTGCGGAGCCTGGCAGTGCTGGCTTTTGTTGTAGTGTTGTTTGTTTTTTAGAACTTTATTTAAATGTCACAAGTGACATTTCATTAAGTTCTATGGGCACAGCATGGTGCGAGGCGGTTGTATCATCACACGTTGCTGAAAGTTCTACATGCACGGTGGTGTGACTCGCGTCCGTCTGCATCGGGCAAATTGTCTGCTCTTGGGGCTGTGAATTCATCCTTCAGATTAGCTGACGTCCTATGCAGAGCACACGCTACACATACAGACTGAGCTGTTTCTCCTTAGTATGAAGACGTCACATACAGAGCACACGCTACAAATACAGACTGAGCTGTTTCTCCTTAGTATGAAGACGTCACATACAAAGCACACACTACATATACAGACTGAGCTGTCCCTCCTTGGTATGAAGACGTCACATACAGAGCACACGCTACAAATACAGACTGAGCTGTCCCTCCTTAGTATGAGGACGTCGCATATAAAGCACATGCTACATATACAGACTGAGTTCTGTCTCCTTTTAGTATGAAGAAGTCACGTACAGAGCACACGCTACATATACAGACTGAGCTGTCCCTCCTTGGTATGAGGACGTCGCATATAGAGCACATGCTACATATACAGACTGAGTTCTGTCTCCTTTTAGTATGAAGAAGTCACGTACAGAGCACACGCTACATAGCACACGCTACATATACAGACTGAGCTGTCCCTCCTTGGTATGAAGACGTCGCATACAGAGCACATGCTACATATAAAGACTGAGCTGTCACGCCTGTAGAGAATGTTCTGTACAGCGCCATCTACAATGTGTTTGTACTCTGCGGGGCTCAGCGTGATCTATGTAACAAGACTCCTCATGCAGACTGATCACACGTGTATTGGTTGTGGATCAGCCACTCCGGGAAGTGTTTCTCTCTCTGTCCCGGGTTGGAGAAGTGTAGGGGGGAGTTGCGTGTGACATGCTGATGGATTGGGTGGCATGCAGCGTGTGTAGGCCTAGTGAAGGACACGGTGTCCCTATGGTCACATGCTGCTTCTAAATTCATTCAGATAGCCGGAGTTATCTCTGTGTCTTCACCCTGCACTGCGTCCGTCCGTCCGTCTGAGACGCCAGCACTGCCCTGACGCAGGAGGGAGAGGTGCTGGCGTGTTATCTGCTTCATACATTTCCTGATGGGTCTCCAGTCATGTATGATGGGGGTCATCCAAAACATTGTATTTCCACTTGTGCATCCGAATTAGGATATCACCTATTTTGTATTTGTTATACATTCCCATTCACATCGCGTAGCTTTAACCCCTTCATGACCAGTGACGTACAGTGTACTTCACTGGCATGGGGCCCATTTACACAGAAAGCCGCCGGGACTCTGTTTACACTTGTGGAGCCGACTGTCGGCTTTATAGTAGAAGAGATTGTGGCGCCTCAGCTGTCACCAGATTGCTTCTATGGGCCGGTAAACAGGGGGCAGCCCGACACCCCCGCCGTGTTTCCTGGGCTCCCCTGCCCCTCCTACGGGACCAGGTTCTCGGGTGTTGGGGAGGAGATCGGCGAACCTCCGTTCCCCGACTCCTCCCTGCACTATGGTCTCCTCTAGGAATGCACCGATACCAGTATTTTGGTACTGAGTACCGATCATTTTTATTCGTTACTCGCCGATACCAATTACCTAGTAACGGAAGTCCCATTCAGGGAGCCAGGTGGCGTGTAAAGACACCCGGCTTCCCGATTAACAAGTGTGTCCCCTCTTACCTTGGTATGTCCAGCCTGTCACCCCCGGGGCCTCTCCAGCCAGAACGCGGCCTTCCTCCAGTACCCAGCCGGAGCCGTCTTGCTGGCCAATCATGGAAGCCAGGCTCGGTGTAATGACGCGGCACCCTGCTTTCTGATTGGCCGGGAGGCCGGCTCCATGTTCCCTGGTCATGAGATGACGAGGGAGCATGAAGCCAACTTCCCGGCCAATCAGAATGCCGGGCGCTGCATCATTACACGGCGGCCTGCTTCACGACCAATCAGGAAGCCGGGTAGCGCGTTATTACAAGCTGCCCGGCTTCCTGATTGGCCAGGAAGTCGGCTCCACTCTCTCTCATCACAAGTGACGAGAGAACATGGAGCTGCTTCCCGGCCAATCAGGAAACCGGGCAGCGCGTAATGACTCGCTGCCCGGTTTCCTGATACAGGAAGTACACGTGCTAGGCATCGGAGCATTTGAGCGATTACTCGCCCAAATACTCGGTATCGGCACCGATATCGATACCAGTATCGGTGCATCCCTAGTCTCCCCCTGCACTATAGGCCCGGGACCGATGCAGATTACATCCGTTCCGGTCCCTGGGCTGTCAGTTCTGGGCTCCGGGAAGCCCAGCTATAAGCTATTGAAATGCGATCTGCCCTTCAATAGCTTATTTCAAGTGTAAAGGTGACACTGGGGGTCTTTTGGACCCCCAGCATCACCTTAAAGAGGACCTGTCACCACTAATCTATTACATGGGGGGCTTGTGATAGCAATTAGGGCTGCAGCTAATGATTTATTTTCAAAATCGATTAGTTGGCCGATTTATTAAGTTTGATTTAATCGGTTAATCTGAGTGATGGACTACTAGTTTGTACTGAGATTGTAGTCAATCACGGGAGCAAGCTTGGAGCGGTGGAAGTAAAAAAAAGTGTGCTGTGCAATATAGTACATTATACAGCGGCGCAGTGCAGAATACCCGCAGCTATGGAGGAATACAACAAATCGCAGCAATAGTACACTACAGTGTACTATTGCTGGGATTTGTAGTCCTCTGTAGGTGCGGGTATTCTGCACTGCGCCGCTGTATAATTTATTATTGCGGCGCAATGCAGAATACCAGCAGCTATATAGGAATACAACAAATGCCAGCGATAATACATTATACAGGCTGTTTAATATATTGCTGGGATTTGTTGTTCCTCTATAGCTGCTGGTGTTCTGCAGTTAAAACAGGTGAGATGAGACCTATAGTATACACATTGGTATGTCAGTCTAGTCCTCTGAATTGTTGCCCATGCTCTTTGGAAGTGAAGTGCAGTGAGAGGATGGTGGCTATTGGGGATTAGTGATAAGCAGTGCACTGTGTGCCTTGCTGATGCCAGGGCTGGGGTGGCCACAGCTGGGAGTCAATAGTTAGGGCATTCGGTTTCAAAATGGCAGGACCGTCGGAAAAAAAAAATACAGGTCCCCCTTACCCGTTTCCCAGCCCCCCCCCCCATCCTTACCGGAACCCTTGCGACGTGCTCTGCGGGCGCGTGTCCGGCTTGGCATGTGTGCGGCTTATGCGGTGGGCGTGGCGTGTGTAGCTCGTGTATGGAGCAGCGAACATGCGAGTGTGAGCGGGAAATTTTAAATTATAGCCGGCGAATCAACGATGGAAAACGTTGACGTTTCTTCCATCGTCGATTTTAATCGACTTACTCGAATAATTCGTGCAGCTCTAATAGCAATTAAAGTAAAGTTTAAAACAAAAAATGGTTGTAAAATAGATTTAAAAAATATGCGTCCGGTGCGCCTACGTATGAAAACGACGATGGCCCTACTCATGTTGGGTATCGCCACGCACGCCGAAATGAGAGCAATAATTCTCGGGCCAGCATCTGCACGTATCTATAAACTGATGATCTGCGGGGGGCTTTTTAAATCGTCGTCTATGGACTTTTTGGGGTACTGAATTTTGTCGCGGTTTCAGGGACGCGCACACAATTTTTTTACCTGGGCATGTTGGGTATCCGTTGTAACTTCATCTTTTATTTTTAAAAATAGGTATTGTGTTTTGGGGCATTTTAAGTGCATTTTCCACTAAATTATGGAGTTTGATAAGGAGTTGCGCACAGGGTCTCGGCTTTCAGAAAATATATAACATTTAGGCCCCGTTCACACTGAGCGATTTATCGCGCGATTTTTGCAGCGATATCGCTCATATTTCCGCGCAATATCGCTCTATGTAGCTTCTCCAATACATTTCAATGGAGCTGTTCACATCTCGTCGCTCAATATCGCTTGTAGCTTGTCGCTCCTACATGACCCTTTTTTAGAGCGATTTTGCTCCTGATTGCATACAGCCCAATAGGAAAATGTCGCGCGACACGTCGCTCAATATCGCTCGTCGTGCGATTTTCATGTCGCTCAGTGTGAATGGGGCCTTAGGGGTTTTCCGGTAATTTTCAGGCCTAAAATGTAGATGTGAACATGGGGGGGAAAGGGCCTCGGTCATGAAGGGGTTAACTAATACATTTTAACCGTTTCTGGGTCGCAATAAGTCTAGACGGCGGCCCGCAAGAACACGGCAGTAGCCGTGTTCTTAGTGTCGTTTTTAACAGCCATGACTGTTCATGTACAAGCGATCCGGCGCCTGTATAGACGTACCAGGCGCCTGTATAGACGTACCATGCAGTTACCCAACTTACCCGGCGTGACCCCGTTTTTTCCATTTTACCAAAAAAGTGGGTATTCTATTCTGTTTCTGTGCACTGAATTTTTATTTTGTTTATTTTCCCCCTAAAAATACCGGTTTGATAAACATTTGTGCAAAAACCGTGTGACATAAAACAATTGCAACTAGCATTTTTTTTATTCCACGGGCCTCTGCTTTCAGAACATAGATGATTGTTTGGGGGTCTGAAGCTGTTTTCTAGCCAAAAAATTCAGGTTTTATCATTAGTGTGCAAATAGTAAGAAAATCCCCCGGGCAGGAAGAGGTTAAAGTAGTTATTATTTGCCAATTGGCATGTTTTCTATAAAGCAGGATGGATTCTTCATGGCAGTGATAATCATGTATATCATAGGTGACAGGATGATGAGGGTAGATGTTCAGTTTACCATTCTGCATGTTTTTGTGTTTTCTTTTTTATATGCAAATTCCTCTAACACATCTCTTCCCTTTTACTTAGGACTCCTTGAAGCCGGCCTTCACCATCTCCAACCTCCCGGGCACCTCCACCATCCAGACTGCACCCACCACGTCCACCTCCATGCAGGTTACCAGCGGGCACTCCTTCCCCATCACAAACTACCTGGCACCGGTCACCAGCGCAAACGGAACTGTTCTCAAGACGGAGGGCAGCGCCATGAGTTCTGGAGGCCTGATGCAGCTGCCCACTGGCTTCACGCTGATGTCTGGTAAGCACAACCCTGGGCACTAGACTGCCATGGCCCCGGACGGCACAAGTATAGGACGGCATCGTCCTTCCCATGAGACTACGTACCAGTTCTGATTGGTATCGTCTGCCCTGACCCTAAATCCTGATTTTTGCAGGTTCTGGTCTTGCAGAACCTCATCTGATGCCTGTTTATTGATTTAATATTGGCTTATTGATTTTAAGGTGATCGCTTAACCTTCCATAATATATTGCTCCAGTACAGTCCTTCCTCACAAACACCTCTACCAAACATGGGGGGGCAATTTATCACACCTGGAGCAACCAATCAGCTTCTATCGTCAGTTTGTTCAGTTAGAATCTGGAGCAGCATGGCAACCAATCAGATTCTATCTGCTCCAGTTATGATAAATTTCCCCCCCCACCCCCCCATGGTGACCTTGAAGTGGACCTGGTCTCAAAAGTGGCATTTTGCTATGTTATAAGGAACATTTAGAAGTGTGGATTGTGCCCGGGCACTACCCTGATGAAGAACGCAGTTTTGTCTTGAATTCCTCCTGTAATCTAGCAGAGCACTTCCTGTGTCTGATCACTTCCTGTCCTGTGGCCTCATATTTGTATCTCTGCAATGTGAGATCATCTCCAGCACTGCTGCCTCTGACTGCGAGTCATCAGATTTGGAGTGAGATTTGCTGATGTCATTATTATGCTTGTCGCTGGTCTCCATGCTGGAAGTTCTGATCTGAGAAGCAAAGACCTGCCTGTACCAAGATGGCCGCCTGCACTCAGATTAATGGGGGGGAGAGATATCAGATGTAGGGAGACTACTGACAGGAAACATGGATTATAATCTGTATGGCTGATCACACACTCGCTCGGCACTGTTTTTGTTCTTTGTACTGTTATTGGAAGTTCATGTGTTTTGCCGATCTGTTGATGCAATCCCTTCTCCTTCCTGCAGGTGGAGCTGTAGCTCAGCAACTTCCTGTACAAGCCATCCAAGTTCACCCGGCCACACAGGCTTCTCCGTCCAGTGACAGCAGCTCGGATCTGGTGCAGACGTCGTCTAGTGGGACAGGTGGGTGCAACGCTGCTGAACTCTGCTGTGTGTGTGTGTGGGTGTGTGTGGGGGTGTGGGTGTGGG
>NW_017307387.1:294309-295408 GCF_000935625.1 Nanorana parkeri
GGGTGCAACGGTACTGGGCTCTGCTGTGTGTGTGTGTGTGTGTGTGTGTGTGTGTGTGTGTGTGTGTGTGTGTCACCGAGACACACAGATGGTGAGCAGAGAGTGAAGTAACGGTGCTCTCATGTATGTTCCATTGTGATGTCCTTCACCCTCTGCATTGTGTCATTGAGAATCCATGTTTTGTAGTAAATGTCTCTTCTGTGCGGCCTCTTGTGTGCCAGAGATGCTTCCAGCGTGTGCGTCCGTCCGTCCTTCCGTGTATGTACAGCTGATGTTGTATAGGTATGGTGGGGTGTTGAGATGTGAAGTACTATGGCAGATAGCTCTTTTAATGTGTAGTCTCTCTTCCACTAGTGACCCTGCCCGCTGCTATCATGACTTCCTCTGTGCCCACCACAGTGAGCGGTCACATGATGTACTCCAGTCCGCACGCTGTCATGTATGCTCCCACTCAGGGTTTGACAGATGGGAGCCTGGCGGTGCTCAATGCCTTCTCCTCGGCCTCCCAGATGCAGGTGTCCCACTCGCAGGAGCAGGGTAAGGCCTGAGTGATAACTGCATGCTGTACACTGGCACTCTTCCTCGCCTACCCACAAGCCTTTGCAGGGTTGGAGCTTCTGACATTCAGCATGGTGTGTGTTCTCTTCTACACGATGTTGCTGTCTGCTTAATGGATCTGCTTTGTGTCCTTGTCACAGGTGGAGTACAGCAAGTTTTCCTCACAGGGCCGCCTGGCACCGTCCAGATTCCAGTGTCCGCAGTACAGCTTCACCAGGTACAGAACCCAGGCATCCCCGGTTTGTGATTGGCCGTTCAGTCATGTGGGGGCTGGTTGGGTAATAATGTTGAAAAGTGGAGATCCAGAGAGATATAAAACAAATTTAGGCCCCTGTCACACGGGCGGTCCGATCGGGTCAGTCTGCAAGTTTTTGTGCCGGATTGGGGGGTAATCTGATGTAAATGGACACATATCACAAGATAGAGGAGGAAAAAATTGGATAGACACATATATGCCAGTGTCGCATATGTCAATCCGTACTGCCCTGATCAGGAGGGGGGTCACAGACCCCCCTCCTGATCAGCACAGACTGCCCCCCCC
>NW_017307387.1:295431-295670 GCF_000935625.1 Nanorana parkeri
CCCCCCTCCTGATCAGCGCAGACCCCCCCTCCTGATCTGCCCGTGTGAAAGGGGCCTAATGCAGCTCTGTATACATCAATACAACGTTAGGTTTATTTAAGTGTAAGTACATAAATCTGACCTGATATCAGCCTCTTGTCTCCTGTGCTCAGAGATGGGGAGGGAGAAGCAGCACAAGGAGCCTATTAGGTGTACTGCAGAGCAAGAAGCATGCTGATAGGAGAGGACAGAGATGAACT
>NW_017307387.1:295778-304700 GCF_000935625.1 Nanorana parkeri
AGGCCGGCACTGTGTGGCAAAGCTGTGTAAATATGAGGACTGTATAGACAGAAATGAAACCCCTTTGTCCGGTATTCCCTCTGTACACATTGATCTGCCTGACGTTCCAGTCTACGGATGGCAGATTTCCTGGCTGGGTCTGTATGAGACGTGTGACGTGTAATATCCGTTCTGTCCTGCAGATGGCGGTCATCGGGCAGCAGACGGGCAGCAGTAACCTGACAGAACTGCAAGTGGTGAATTTGGACAGTGGACACAACAGCAAGAACGATTGACTGCTTTACATGGGGCGCCGGGGCCCCAGACGGTGACACATTACCGACGGTGACACATTACAGACTGCGACACTTATTTATTGATGCCTTTTCACTTTTTTTATTTCCCTTTTTAAGACTTTTTTTGCTTGTGTGCAAAGAATAAGAGGCTCACGGGGGAGGGGTACCATGTGGCTTTTGTTTTACCCCCCCCAGGCATCGGCTGTCACTCAGAGTGGCCTCAAGGGATTCTGGGAGCTGGTGAATTGCACTGAATGCGATGAGGACAATGCGCTCCTGTAGTGGGTGGGGGACCGGAGCACTTGTCCCTGGCGCGGGGGCTCAGGCGGCCCACCCCTAGAAGAGAAATAGTTTTATTAAGGGAACGCAGAGGAAGGACTACAAATCCTTTTTATTTTTCTAAATGTGGATTCTCAGTATTTATGTAAAGCGGCGGGTTCTCTTTAGATTCCTGCGTATAAAAAAAATAAAATACAAAAGGGTGGGGGAGGGGTGATATTTTTATCTGCTTCTTTTATAGCAAACGGTTTGTGATCCAGGGTCATTTAACCCTTCCCTGCCAGTCCCCCACTTTGGCGCGCTGTATGGTGAAACGCTTGTCCGGTCTGTCAGCGAAGAGTTAATTTTGTACTTGGTTCGTGTCGATGGCACTACAGGAGTTGCGATATCGCAGCCGTCAGTATTTCGAAGCCTTTCTGATCACATGTACTGTAATCCCGGGCGGCCGGCGACGTGTTTTTTTTCAGGGTGGAAATGTCATTTCTTTACAGGGACACTTGTTACCGTCATATGAATGGAGGCCGCGCCTGAGTGCTGCGGGGCCACACGCGAGTCACATGACTTTTCCAGCCAGTGTTGGAACCTTTTCTTGGAGAGGACACGGTGCCATCGTGCGTCTGTGCGACGGATTGTCAAGTCTGCTGTCCACATGCCTGACTCCTGGCGGGGTCCGCTCTACTGCGCCCCATGTGCCACCCTATCTGGGCATTATCTCTCATCCACGGTACCCAAATTCTGGGTATGAATTCACAATGTGGTACATTAGAAATGTACTGTAGCTACTCATCACCCACATGTTCCGATCTGTCATTGCAGTATGGCAGTCCGTGTGTATGGTGACGGTGCCCACGGACATTAGATCTCAGGTGACAGATCAGAAGACTCCTCTAATGTCCATGGGACACCACCGCCAACCTTGCCACACCTCCACCCTGCTCACCAAGCTGGTGCCGGAGGTGTCTATACTGCTCCTTCACCTCCCATCCCTTGAAGACAAAATATCATTGGTCGTGTCAACATCATTTGGTCACATGACCATGAATGCCTGCACGTCTGAGCACCCTTAGCCTTCATGGACGTCAGAGGAGTCTTCTTATCAGTAACCTGAGATCTAATGTCCACGAGGCACCAGAAGACACCATGGCCAACCTTTCTACCCCTCCACCTTTCTACATGAATGCCTGCACATTTCAGCATCTTCAGACATCATGGACATTAGAGGAGTCTTCCTATCGGTAACCTGAGATCTAATGTCCATGGGGCCCCAGATGACACTAGGGCCAACCTTTCTACTCCACCTCCACACTGCTCAACAAGCTGGTGCCGGAGGTGTCTGTACTGCTCCTTCTTCCCCCATCTCCATAGACAAAACATCATTGGTCATGTCAACATCATTGGTCACATGACCATGAATGGCTGCACATTTCAGCATCTTCAGCCTTCATGGACATTAGAGGAGTCTTCTGATCAGTAACCTGAGATCTAATGTCCATGGGGCCCCAGATGACACCAGGGCCAACCTTTCTTCTCCTCCTACCCCCACACTGCTCAACAAGCTGGTCCCGGGTGTGTCTGTACTGCTCCTTCCGCTCCCATTTCCATAGACAAAACATCATTTTGACCATTAATGCCTGCACATTGGAGCTTCCTTGGCCTTGAAGGCCCCATCTACAGATTGTGATATGATACCAGTTGGTCAGGTGCACATCCATTTCTGCTGAACTCCCAAGCAAGACTTGAATCTGGGTCATAACAATTTGAAGGATATTTGTAGGGTCTTTTGGGTTTCCTCATCCAGCAGATCATGTCCAGGGCTGCTGCCCGGGGAGGGGGGTGAAGTGCCACCTCTACACCATCTACAGGTCACTGTAAGGACATGCTGTGACTCTTGTTTACATGTGGCTTCCACTCATCCTGTTGTGCCAAGTGCCATTCTCCAGCCAGCAATGTGTAGTCTTGCATGGAGTCGGGTAGATGGTGTGTTCTGAGGTGATGCCAGACTTGTTCCCCCCAGGCAGGAGTTTCTGCAGGTCTGCTTCTCTTTACTGCTTTGCTGTGAAGAGAGCCATGTACGTGCCACATACATAGTAATGTCCGAGAATTCTATTCATGGCTGTTCTCTCTCTCTCTACCAGGTTACTGTGTCAGCTTGGATGAGGAGAGTTATGTATGAATCCTTTTTACTTCTCCCCAGATAGCAGGGATAGCGGTGTTACAGGAATGGAATCCCAGAGTAGACTAAGGGGATGTAACTAAGAGATTGCAGGGCCGGGACAGACACAAGAATCCCTGTAGATGGGGGTGGCTGGCAAGGATCACGGTCTATGACACTAATGGACTGGTTGGCTGGGATCGGGTCTGTGTGGGATTGGGGTACAGGCAGGAAGAGGGTCCATGGCACGATGGGAGTGCCTAGCTGGGTTCAAGGTCTATGGCAGGAAGGGCATGCCTGGCTGTAATCATGCTCTATGGCAGGAAGGGCAAGGAGATGTGACTTTGTGAGGTGGCTTCACTTTTTTCTTTAGCTTTTGATTTAATCTGATTTTTATCTTTTTTTTTCTTTGTTGTGCTTGTGTGCATTTTTATTAAAATTTTCCAGGGATTTCCCCGGAGAAGTTGTGGAAGTAAGACACAGTACTGTGTACATAATCTTTTTTTTTTTTGTATAAAATAAAAAAACTAAAAAACTTTCAATAAATGTATCATTTTGTGCACATTTCACGGGTCTGGTTTCAGTTTCCTGTTCAGTGTATTTCTCTCCTCCCCTTAGGGACTGTCACAGGAGACATTTACTAATATCCTCCTGTGACCCAAGACTCGGCATATAGCGGGCTATTGTCTGCTATATGCAGAGCCGCGCTGCACCCGGGACGGATCCAACAATATTGTCAGGATCCACCCTACAACCTGATTGACAGCGGGCTCTGTATGCATCCCACCTGACCATGGATCTGGTCCTAGACCGAGAGGAGACTGCTCTGTGAGATCCATCAGGTAGAAGCATAATCTGCCTCAGGAAAGGAATAAAGATTTCTTGCTTTTGTTGTCTATAAAGCGCCAGTCGGGTGTCACCAGAAGCTCTAACTAGGGCTGAGTGCTTGCCCTGCGACGGCGGTGCAGTGACACCAGTGGAACCGCTCCTATCTCAGGTAAGTTGCCCACTAAAGCCAGTAATGATTTTGCGGTCTGTAATGGGGAATTACTGGCACTGAAATTGTAAGCACTGAGCGCCAGCTCACCAGTATGGGGTGGTGCTATAATTGTCTGCTTCTTCCTCCATTATTAGTTGTTTGGCTCCATCGTCGTTTATTGAGAATGCCGTATAGACTCCAAGGACAATGTAAAAATGTCAAATATACAAAGGGGAATTTATCAAAACTGGAGCAGCTGTCCATGGCAACCAATCAGCGTCTCTCTTTCATTTTCAAATCTTAACTGAACAAATTGGAGAGAAGCTGATTGGTTGTCATGGACAGCTGCTCCAGTTTTGATAAATTTCCCCCAATGTATACACCATTCCCTATCACATCTCTTACCCTACTGAATCCACCAATCTACATTGAGCTGTATATAGGATAAGTCAGCAGGTTCAATGAGACCTGGAACTGATGGAAAGGGTTCATGTGTGGTGGGGAGGTTGCTATAATGATATGAGGTGTATGAAGAGAAGCAGCTTTGTGAATTGTGGTGCCTGGAGGTCGCTGATGTAATCACATCCTCTGATGCATGTCGCCTTCCCGCCTGCTGAGGGTAAACATCGGCACCAAACGGCAATGTCTAGAAGAAGGTTATAGAGAGTCTGCCAGGTTCCTGTCCTGTGTGTGAAGTTCCACTATCAGGGTTATTCACATAAAGGGTGAAGAGTTTGGAGAAGGCAGAAGAAGTGAACAATGGAGGACAACATCGCTGAGCTGGAAACATTCTCCAATTCAGCTCACTTTCCAGATCCGTTATGTTGTCCTAAAAGCAGGGCTAGCCATGCTCCGGCCCTCCAGAGGCATTGCAAGATTCCCACAGCCACGATGTATCATGGGATGTGTGGTTTCACCACAGCTGGAGGGCCGGCATCCCACCTGACAACCGGGGAAGGTGCTGGGGGACCCTCCCTAGATAGAGAAGGGGGTGGATGTATTAAAAAAAAAAGAAACCACACACACTCTGTAGATGAGTTCCTCCCTCCCCTTCATGGGCCCCTCCGGAATTTAACAGGTGAGACAATATGAGTAACACGTAGTACAAATGTGCGGACTGAGATTCAGGGTAAGTTACATGTCACTGAACTTGTTTTGCAGTTCTGAGTGTCGGGAACATAACCCGGCATTTCTATCCACTCGGCTCCCACCATGCCCGAATCCCGTCACCATGGAATGAGTTCAATCCGATGTTGAACTGTCCAATGCTCGTAGCTTTATATATATGCCAGTGTAGGGAGCAGAGAACTCTTCCCTACCCAGTCCGGTCTGTGGCTAGGGTGAAAATGAAGAAACTTGTGACATCGTTGGAGAATGGAACCAGACTGGAGACTGTCCCAATCCAAGCGCTCTCTGCTATTGTGACTTCAGAGCAAGAGCTGCATCTCTCTGCCCCACACAAGTGGAGATCAGTCCCATCTGGATAGTATCTTCCTCCGGAGAACTGGGAGGTGGTTCCATTGACTCGGGTCCAAACCAAAGGATGCCATTAGCCTGAGAACTTGCATGCACAGGTGATGTGACCAAATTCAAACTAATAATTCAGCAGTCTTGGTTAAACATGGAGGAGAAAGATCCCAACTATCCCAGATCAAGCCAAGATACTACGGGCATTGAGTGCGGCCGTTTTACAACCAGCCAGAGTGCGGCAGGGTTACCAACACGTTCTGTAGTCTGAGCGGCAAGTCTGGTGCTGATGGGACTTTAAGAACGTTGAGATTATGGAAATGATCTGATACTCTCATTTTCTTTTCTGGCTTTCCATTCCTAGTTATTAAGTTCAGAGATCCATCCCCCCCTCTGTAACAGAACATCAGGGAGGGAGACTTACACTCGCATGAGGAATGGAAAATTACAGCATGCTTCAGACAAAGTTTCCTTATTCCTCGCTGCCTCATGTTTGCATACCAATAGGCCATTCCAAGAGCTGCTGACACACCTGGACCCATGGATGCTGAAGAGAATGTTGAGACATTAACCAGGTAATGCCTCATGAAGGTGTTCAACGACCTCCAACTTTCTCCTCTGCACTGTCTGAGCCAGAACTTTCACTAAAGCTGCCTATGATGCCACCATACCCTTCGTGGAATTGTTCCTTCAAGTCTTTCAGGGAAGGAAGACCTGCTCTACAGTACGTTACTAGGGTTGTTTTTACTATCCGAGAGGATGTTCTCGGCTTTGCTGCCATTCATTCATTTTATTTAATCGGAAGTACAAAGACTTCATCATTCTCACAGAGATTTGTTCTGAGGATGAACTGCAAGCAGTTAACACAAGTCCAGTCTGGGCCATCTCTGCTCTTCCGGGGATGAATCTGACAACTTTAAGGCCAGCAAGTTTCCCAATCTAGTTGGAATTTATAAGTCAAGGTCCAGAGGAAGTCTAGTTTTGGAATCACTGTATTCATTGGAGGCCTGATGTTCATGATGAACAATGATAATAATAGATACGTGGCCCCCTGTCTGTACTCCTATTAAAGCTGCCTAGGCAGACAGCCGAACCTTAAGCCTTACAACCCGTCTCCTGTAAAATCCTACCCTATAGTAAGACAACTTCGTAGATGGCTTTTGAGATTGAGTCTGAATCACTGGTGATGACGGGTTTTGCCCTCTTGAAGGGTCTTTACCCTCTTGAAGGGTCTTTAAACTGCCAGGCCATGAAATGAAGTCTCCTTGTGCAAAACAAAGGACCCGAGCTAGAAGATCTTTCTTTAGACCAGTGGTTCTCAACCTTTCTAGGGCCGGGACCCCTCGGTAACATTTGCCAAGTTGTGGTGACCTCAGTCATCGGCTGGCATAAGAGCAGGAACCATATGGCCGTCTCAACCAGAAAGGTAAAATCACAATGACCTGAATCTCCTGCAACATTTGAAGAATGAGGATCATGGGGGAAAGATACCAGGCTGAGGATCCAAGGTCTCAACAGAGACTGAACTGCACTGACTTCCATCCTCTGCCAATCCCTATACTGGCTTCCATCCCCCACCCCCCTCTGCCAATTCCTATACTGGCTTCCATCCTCTGCCAATCCCTGCACTGGCTCCCATCACCCCCCCCTCTGCCAATACCTATACTGGCTTCCATCCTCTGCCAATCCCTGCACTGGCTCCCATCACCCCCCCCTCTGCCAATACCTATACTGGCTTCCATCCTCTGCCAATCCCTGCACTGGCTCCCATCACCCCCCCCTCTGCCAATACCTATACTGGCTTCCATCCTCTGCCAATCCCTGCACTGGCTCCCATCACCCCCCCCTCTGCCAATACCTATACTGGCTTCCATCCTCTGCCAATCCCTGCACTGGCTCCCATCACCCCCCCCTCTGCCAATACCTATACTGGCTTCCATCCTCTGCCAATCCCTGCACTGGCTCCCATCACCCCCCCCTCTGCCAATACCTATACTGGCTTCCATCCTCTGCCAATCCCTGCACTGGCTCCCATCACCCCCCCCTCTGCCAATACCTATACTGGCTTCCATCCTCTGCCAATCCCTGCACTGGCTCCCATCACCCCCCCCTCTGCCAATACCTATACTGGCTTCCATCCTCTGCCAATCCCTGCACTGGCTCCCATCACCCCCCCCTCTGCCAATACCTATACTGGCTTCCATCCTCTGCCAATCCCTGCACTGGCTCCCATCACCCCCCCCTCTGCCAATACCTATACTGGCTTCCATCCTCTGCCAATCCCTGCACTGGCTCCCATCACCCACCCCCCTCTGCCGATCCCTCCACTGGCTTCCATCCCCCAGCCCCCTCTGCCAATCCCTCCACTGGCTTCCAATAACCCAAAAGCATAAAATTCAAAATATTAACAACCACTTACAAAGCCATCCACAACTCCGCCCCCGGAATTATCTCAAGCCTGGTCTCAAAGTATCACCCTAACCGTCCCCTCCTCCCAAGACCTCCTGCTTTCCAGCTCCCTTGTTAACTCCTCCCATGCTCGTCTCCAGGACTTCTCTAGCGTCTCTCCCATCCTATTGAACTCTACCCGAAGACTCATCTCTTCAGGGAAGCCTATGCCACCTCAACCTAACCACTCGACCATCACGTTCTCAAAAAAATTCATCCCCTCACAGCTACCTCCTCATGTATCACTGGCCTCTCCCTTTTAGGCCCCATTCACACTGAGCGATTTTTGCAGCGATATCGCTCTATGTAGCTTCTCCAATCCATTTCAATGGAGCTGTTCACATTTCGTCGCTCAATATCGCGCGATTTTCATGTCGCTCAGTGTGAATGGGGCCTTAAGAGTGTGGGCCCTCCTCCTTACCATCTTGTCTTGCGATTGTCATGTCTTCCTTAGGCCCCGTTCCCACTGCGCGATATGCAATTTGCGCGTTTGTCACGCGATTTGCATATTGCGCAACATCGCGAGATTTGCCGCGCGATGTCGCGTTCAAGCTTGCATTGAGCAAGCTTGAATCGCGGCTAAATCCGCTCCAAAAAGGGTCCTGCTGTAGTGACACACGACCCTTTGCCCCATTGGATTGCATTGGAGCGCGATATCGCGCGGGAATTACCGCGCGATAAATCGCTCAATGTGAACGGGGTCTGATAGTGTAAAGCGCTGCGCACACTGTTGGCGCTCTATAAATCCTGTATAATAATAATAACCCTGTGTGGACAAAAGAACATCCTGAGAAGTGTCTGAAGCGTCTCATTCATCCAGGTGACGGTATTTCTGTAAAAATTAGAATCAAGGCCACTGGACTTGCTGTATTTTTCTCGAAGACGTTTTGCTGGTCATGTGATTAGCCAACTGAATTGAGAAAGCTGGTCGGATGGCCAGCGAAACATCCAAGAAAAATACAGCCGGTCCAGTTGCCTTGTTTTAATTTTTACAGATCTGCTGAGCGGAGGGAGGAGGAGTCATCTCTACGTTGCAGCTTCACCGTCACAGACTGGAGACGAGGAGGAACTGAGCTGTATTGGTTGACTGTAGTAGACAAAGTTAAACCACCAATCCGGCTGTGTGAATTTCAGAACTGGATGGACATTCTGTTGTGGAAGGTAAAATGGCTCCCAAGTATGTGGTGTGAATTGGTCTTTATGTACGTCACAGGCTTCCTGTATTTATCACCCAGCAGCACGATATTACCCCGACCCATCAAGAATAACCCAGAACTCGGTATAAAAAGGCTATTTTATTGGGTGCAACCGTTTAAAAAAAA
>NW_017307387.1:304950-306363 GCF_000935625.1 Nanorana parkeri
AAAAAGGCTTTTTTTTTGGGTGCAACCTTTAAAAAAAAAAAAAAAACTGAACTTCGAGCCGTAAAAAGCCCAACAAAATTATTCATAAAAAGCAAAACAATCTACGATTTGTAACCAAAACATATAAAAACAAAAACCAGTAAAAAAACTTTTGACTGTATAATAATAATAATAAAAACACGAAAAAAAGGTCCTGAAAAGTATTAAGGCCGAGAAGTTATATTGCCGGGCTTAGAGTTCCTTCATTCCGCAGGCACTTAGTGTGAGGACAGTGATACATGGAAGACTCGGTGCGTCAAATAATACAACAACAAGCAGAGCAGCCGGAAGGGTGACGGCCCCGCAGACTGCGCCCCTCGGGGCTTATTGACCTCATGGGGCCCCCCCCCCATCTTGGATTCTGGGTGTGCCATCCTCTCCGGCCTATAAACAGCACACCGTCTGAGACCGTATTTCGGGACTGACATTAAATATTCACCGGGACTGGATGAAACGCTTGGCATTGCGTTCACCTCTCCCTGATGGGGAATTCCAGCTGGTGTGCAACTTTGATTGGCCGCCCCTGTACCATTAGGCCCTCCTGTTTGGGGGGTTAGTGTTGAATGACGATGAGTGTAGTGTTTGGGAATGGTAAGACCGGGAACTGTGACGGAGGACCCCGCGGCTGCTTCCGCTCGTACCAGCTCATTACGTTAATCTACAGCAGGGGTAGCCAAACTCCGCCCCCTCCAGTTGTAGTGGAACTGCAAATCCCATGAGGCTTTGCAAGACTCTCACAGCCACAGACATGACTCCCAGAGAGAGATGCATCATGGGATTTGTAGTTTCACCCCCAGCTGGAGAAAAAGTCCAATAGTTGTGATGGCCCCTCCCTGAGGCGGGTTCTGTGCTTCTTCACGGGCCCCCCTCCCTTCCCCCCACCTCGGCCAGTCTCACACCTTGCTGTCCGCAGGGGCATCGCCGAGCGTATTGACAATGTCACTAAAGGAAGGGCGATCTTTGGGGCTCGAGGCCCAGCAGCGCTGCATCAGCTTGTAGAAGCGCGAAGAGCAGTTCTCCGGGGCCGGGAGCTTCAAGGGAGCGGGAGCGCTCTGTAAACCTGGAACACAGCGCAAAGCGTATGAGATCTCCCCGCCGTCTGTTCAACCAAGGACAGCGAGAGAGGGCAGGAAAATCCTACTTACCGGCCAGCACCTCGTCATCGGGCATTGCGGCATGGGGCATCTCCCCCAAACTGAAGACTTCCCACATCAGCACCCCAAAAGACCAGACGTCCGACTTGGTGGAGAAGTCGTCTTCTTGTACGGCCTCCGGGGGCATCCAGCGTAAGGGAACCCAGGCCTGCCGGAGGTGATAGTATTCGCTGCAGCGCAAGAGAAGTCCAGAGAAGCTTTGAGACCCGCAGAACGCCAT
>NW_017307387.1:306407-308852 GCF_000935625.1 Nanorana parkeri
GTTCAGCCCCAGAGCAGAGACTTTCACCACCCGCTGGGCGCTGACCAGACAATTCCGAGCAGCCAAGTCCTTGTGCACAAAGCGATTGTTGGATAGATGCTCCATGCCCAGGGCTATCTGCGAGCACAGCGACACCTGAAGGAAGAGATACCGATAATGATATGGGGTCCAGGAGCACAAGCCTTCCTTGCCAGTCCCATGACCAGCTGCACTGCCTGCCCCCCCAATGCCATATAAAGGGTCCTGCGGCCTCTGCTCGCCCTTCTCAGAGCTTGAGCTCTCCATGACCAAGCATGATGGATGACTGGCAGAGGGCCAAGACCACTCTGTGTGGAGGATTCCCGTCCACAGTATGAGGAGCAGGATGTCCGGCCAGTCGCTGGTGCCCAGTGGTAATGGGTCTTATTCTGAGCAGCGATTCTACACCCCTCCCCCAGTCTGCATCGCAGCTCCTCTTTCTGCATGAATAAGCCGCAGTCGCCTCACCTTGTGCCGGGTGCTCAGCCCCTTCGACTTTTCATCTTTGCTCTTTGAGATTCGTAGAAACTGTTTGAGATCTCCCTGCAAGGAACAAGAAATACAGGAAACTGTAAGAGTGGAGAAGGACGTGGCCGGTGAACACAGGACAGATAATGTATGTGAGCAGCGGGACCTCGCCGCCACCATGGCCGGCCAAGGTATGGAACAGACACCCCGATTTAAAGGCTAGCAGAGGAGGGAACTGCTTGTCCACACTCACCAAGTCCACATATTCCAGAATCATGTAATGTGGCTCCACCTCGCGGCACTGGCCAAGCAATCGCACCACGTTGGCGTGGTTGAGTTTTGCAAACATGTCCATTTCCCGTCTGAAGTCCATCTGTAGCTGTTCATCACGAGTCTGCAAAGTTTTTACCAGGACCACGGCATCTTTCCCGCCAGCATCAATGCCCTGAGCCTTCGCCAGGAACACTTCACCAAACTCACCGCGGCCTGCAGGAAAGAAAACAAGCAAATCAGTCAACCAGACCCAGAATGCACAGCGGAGGTGACCGGGGGATCAGCTGACTCCAGGGGGGGAGAGCAGATAGCACAGTGGAGGTATGAAGTCAGACCCGGCAAGTACCCAACATGGTGATGGGGCAGAGGTCGCGTGGGTAGTAAAGAATGGTGATAGGATGGAGGTCAGATCAGGCAAGCACCTTATGTGGCGATGGGATAGAGGGTGGATGAGGGTACTGCCTAGCTTGGTAATGGGATGGATCAGGGGGAGTATCTAGCTCGGTAATTTGATGGAGTTTGCGGGGAGTCAAGTACCCAGCATGATGATAGGATGGAGGTCGGATCGGGGAAGTACCTAGTGTAGTGATGGGATGGAGGTCGGATCGGGGAAGTACCTAGTGTAGTGATGGGATGGAGGTTGGATCGGGGGAAGTTGATTCTTTCTCCGGAGCTCAGTCTCTTGTTTGCCAATGTGGTGAGCGGCACCTCCTCCTGGATCTCGGCGGTGGTCTGTCCGTTGTGTAGTGTGGCGCCACCTGGAGACAAGAAACCAGAATGAAGTAACTCCTCTGTTCTCATCCTTGTGATGACTCTGCAACCATGGAGCATCTCTCACCATTCAGACACTCCATTTCCGGCTCGTCTCCGTCCTTCTTGCCCAGTCTCTTGGCTTTGCGGCGTTTCTTGCAGTAGAACATGAGCCCCAGGACAATAATAATGTACAACACGGCGGCGCCCACCGACAGGCCGATTGTCTGGATCATCTTATACGGGGTGTTGGAGATCTGATCCTGAGACTCCACCGGCTTTTCTAGAAGAGACAAGAGAGACAATTCATGAGGCTACATACAGCATACAATCTACAAGCAACCCATCCACAGTGTGACCCCCCCCTGCAGTATGCACCCAACAATCAAACTCACCTACGACATAGAGGAAGGTATCGCGGTGCATGATGTTACAGGCGTTGCCGGCAATACAGGTGTACTGCCCGGAGTCCTCGTTGGACACATGATAAACTACAAGAGAGCCGTTCGGCATGACCTGGATTCTGCGCGGAGACAGAGAAAAGAAGATGGTCACAATGTTGGCAGAAGACGGAACGTTCTGCGGGAGACCAGCAGAGAGACCCTCAGGAGTGATGTGGAGATGAAGAACGATCGGCGCTCTCCTCAGGACTCACCTCTGATGTGGTTTGGTGCCGTCTAACAATCCTACCCGTCCTTTCCACTGAATGTGCGGCGTGGGGTCCGCGGTGGCCTGGCAGTGCAGGATGGCCGTGTTCCCCTGGTAGACCGTGGTGTTCTCCGGCACGATACGGAAGCTGATGAAGACTAGGACAGGAAATGGTTACATGTAGCTCCGTCCGGTGACACGGTCACAGCCTAATCACCAAACTGGAGGCAGAAATCTTATGGGGGGGGAATAACACCATGAAACCAGCCACCAAATCATCTCCCCGGC
>NW_017307387.1:308886-314848 GCF_000935625.1 Nanorana parkeri
TGAGAATGTAGAAATGTGACGTACGAGGAATGCAGCCAAGATACGAATGACATCACAACGACTGCATGATAAACATTGCGTTAGGAAGTCGGCGATTGTCTGCAGTGCCATTCGGTTCTGCAGTGTGCCCGACCAGCGCCCGTTCTGTGCCGCGATCTCATCTGCTCCATCCCAGAAAATAAGGAGCTCGCCACAACCAGGTTACACAGCGCCCACCTGTCAGTAGCGGGGAGCTGCTCACCAGGGATGCGCCGATAACGGTAGACATCACACTCCCCAATACGGCTCCATGCAGGATGGAGCTAATGAATGGCGCACACAACACGTCTTAGGAGGGCGGCACGAGATACAACCAGACACACAGACGCGGCGGCTCATTGGCTACACTTCTGTCCTATGGAAAGTCACAATACTACTGGACAAAAGAAGGTTCCTCTATGACGGCCGCCATCAACATGGACTCTGCAGGAGAGAATGTCCCTCCAGGACTGCCAAGGGGAACAAAGATGTCTGTAATCTGCATAAATTATCATAAATTATAAGGGGGGGGGCTATGCCCCCAAAGAAACTGAAGTAGGGAACACATCGACTTCTGGCTGGTTCTGGATAAGCTATGTGTGGGTGCTGCTGTCGGCATCCCCCCATCAGACAATGAAAGGAGGTCGGAAAATGTCCGGCGGCCGCTGTCAGAATACAAAGAAAACAGCAGATGATTCCTCGAGCAACGCTCACACACCGTGATGCGAGGAATGTGCGATATTCTCTGCGTCATATTCTATAATAATCATTTTCTTCCAGAACTCCTCCGAGGGGAAACCCAGAATTTGATGGGAATGATCTCCGATGTCTCCGTCACCTCAGAACACCGGGCGGGCGGGCAGATTAGCGTGTCTGATCTTCTGCCTCCCACAATGGAGCACTTACCTGCTACAGAGAGGTACACCGAGGCTTTGATCTCCCCCTGCTGGCTGTTCGAGGCAATGCACGTGTAATTCCCGGCATCGCTCCGGGTGACCCGGTGAAAGCGCAGGAGACCGGCCTCAGAAACCACATGAGGGGGTAAGCTGCTCCCATCTGCCAGAAGAGAAAATCAGACTCCTGTCAGGGGCCACGGAGGCAAACAAAAAGGGTGAAATGTTCAATGGCCCGGGGGCCGCACTCACCTGCTCTCGCCCAGTGGATTGTGGGTTTCTCTCGCCCCGTTGCAGAACAGAGGACGGTCACCTCTTTACTCAGCTCCAAGCACTGCGATTGGGGGGGAGGAGTAAACTTCAGTTTCTCTGAAATAAACGATGAACTCCGATCAGGTCTCAGACTTGTAACAAGTGTAAGGGAAGAAAGAGGCGAAACACCAGAAATTATTATTATTGAGGATTTATAGAGCGCCAGTTTGCGCAGCGCTTTACAATATAAATATACAGAACGCCGCCACACGTCAGGGACTGTAACGTTCTCCCTTCATCAGGGCTGGAAGTGGCTGTAGAGTGACATCTGTTCTGTCATCAATGCTTCTCCCCGGCCAGTCTGTGTTATGTCTTTCCCAGTGTACCGCGGGCCACGCATGCGCAGCTCAGTGCACAATCTCAGCACATGGCGGGACGAAGCAACTCCCACGCACATACGCGAGAGTCACCAATCAAGAGGGCCAAAGACTCCAAAATCGATAGCAAGAATTTGGGGAAGAACTCGTAGTCACCCAAATGCTCCGATACCTTCCCCGATACCGGAAATTCCGGTCAGATGAAGATTTCCTCTGACCGGCAGTGCAGTGGGGGGGGCACATGGAGCCAGCTTCCCGTGCAATCAGGAAGCTGGGTGGCCAGTAATGATCCGCCTCCTGATAAGCAGGCTCGATGTTGATTGTGCTTGGCCGGGAAACCGGCTTCCCAGCCAATCAAGCCGGCCAGACAACATGAAGCCGGCTTCTCGGGTAATCAGATTGCCTGGGAAGCCGGCCCCATGCCAGCGGAAGCACCGCTATCCGTACTCGGTATCGATGAGTACAGAAAGCAAAGTATCGAAACACCGAAAACCCGGCATCAGTGCATCCCTAGTAGAGATGGAATCGCGGATCACTGTGCTAGGCAAGTGTGCCATGATGTTCGTTATAGGCAAAAGCTCCTGGGGGCCCGGTTTTCTTTATTCTGGGGCGTTACTTCTGCCTGTAGGTGAGGAAAGGGATGAAGATGACAGAGAGCTCTCAGCTGCTGAAGTCGCAACTGGAGAACCTGATCCACCATTTACACCACTATGAGCCCTGATGGAGATCTACACCCCCTGGTTGGGTTTCTATGATAAGTCATTCCGGACTCTACAATCAGGGACGTGGAGCTCGTGTCTTTTGGCTCCCGGATCTTTCTATAGGTACTTTCCAAGGACCGTGACTTTTAGGTCTAGTGACACGTGACTGCCGGCATGCTCACCCAGTACGGTGACACGGGCAGAAGCCTCGAGGCTGCCAGCGGGCGTGCTGCTCACACACTTGTACACGGTCCCATCGTACACGTCCACACTCAGGATTTTTAGTGTCCCGTTCTGGAAGACCTCGAATCGGGATTCCCGCACCTCGCTGGTTGACGGAATGGGGTTTTCGTTGCGGTACCAGGTGATGCTCGGCTGCAGAGATGCTTTACTGACGCAGTGCAGGAATCCGGATCTCCCCTCATCCATCGCCGTGTCCTGAGGCTTCTCCACCCACTCAGGAAACGCTGCAATGACAACACAACATCGTCAGGTACAGAGGCCAATAGGAGGGGGTCCTGCGCCGGATCAGAGGTTCACAGCTACAGAACAGGGAATCAGGCGGTGGGCTGCGTGGGTGCTGTCGGGAGATGGGCTGCGTGGGTGCTGTCGGGAGATGGGCTGCGTGGGTGCTGTCGGGAGATGGGCTGCGTGGGTGCTGTCGGGAGATGGGCTGCGTGGGTGCTGTCGGGAGATGGGCTGCGTGGGTGCTGTCGGGAGATGGGCTGCGTGGGTGCTGTCGGGAGATGGGCTGCGTGGGTGCTGTCGGGAGATGGGCTGCGTGGGTGCTGTCGGGAGATGGGCTGCGTGGGTGCTGTCGGGAGATGGGCTGCGTGGGTGCTGTCGGGAGATGGGCTGCGTGGGTGCTGTCGGGAGATGGAGTTGAGTGTGAGCCGTCGGGAGATGGGTGCAGGTCGATGGTATGTGTGGGTGCCGTCAGGAGATGGGCACGGGGTGAATGAATGTATTAGTGTTGCCTAGAAACAATGGCCGGATTCTTCTCTTACTTGCCACAGTGATTTCCACATCCTGTCGCCTCTCGCCCGCCTTGTTTGCAGCGTGGCAAGTGTACACGCCGGTATCCTCCTCCATTATGGGGCTGAAAACCAATTCTCTCCCAGTCCGGTACACCCTGCCCTGCTCCGGAATCCGCTTCCCGCTCCTCGTCCACCACACAGTAGGGGGCGGCAGTCCGTCTGGCTGCCTGCAGGCGATGTGCTGCAACGTTCTTGCAGTGAGAATACGGGGAGACAAGGGGGGCATATCCTCGATTTCTGCGGGAAGAAAGCAGAAGAGTCATTACACGGACAGACCAGAGAGAGGATCGCCACGTCTCATGTATAGAGGAGGAGATCTTACTGGCCAGGCTAAGCTTTGCTTGCAGAGCGAGTTTCTTGCCCCGTTGTCCGGTGCCCACACAACGATAGGTGCCGGTATTCCGGACACCCACAGAGCTGATGAGAAGGGAGCCATTCTGGAAGACTGTGACCCTGCGGGGAGAAGAGGAACACAACAAGGGATGCCGGTTACACACAGGGGGGGCTCCATCGTTCAATCCCAATAACCTCGGTGAAGAGTGAGGATCTGGAAGCAGAAGCTGCCTCCTCTAACACACTAGACGCATGCGGCCTCCATGGAGGACTCTCTCCGGCATCAGAAGAGACAGAGGAGCCATTCCCAGAGCACAGATCTAAAGATGGGAAATGCCGGCACATCCCTCTCACTGTCCCCGGAGAAGCAGCGTGGACCTCAGGCATCACTAGAACGGGTATAAAAGGGATTCTCCAAGTTCAGGAGCTTCTGTTGGGTTCAGGAAAGTCAGAAGACGAGGGGCAGAGCTGGAGGACATGGTGGAGGTTCTCCATGTTCCATCCTCCAGAGACTCCTCTCTCTCTATTGACTTTCCGCTGCTGACATTTGTAATTCTCTAGAAGGACAGAACCTTGTGAAGGGCTCATGGAGATCATCCGCTGGTGAAGATCGGCCAGCCTGTCACTTCTTATGTGACCAATGAAGGAAGTTAAATATTGTTTCCCCATAGGAGGTCAAAGCTGGACTGATGAGGAATAAGCCCCGCCTAGGCTTGAGAGAGCTCCTCCCCTCAAGGTGGCAATTATATGGGAGAATGGGGATGGCAGAAATATTCGGCCCTATGAAACGTTCTGATCCGTGGAGACAATGAGCCCCACAAGCCGAGGCCAATTCTCCGTGAGGAAGGATGACCAGCATTGTATATCGGGGGGGCTCAGCCATACAACTGGTGACGTCTTCTGGTTCCCTTCATCCCCATCTACCATTATCGCTGGCCCCCACCAACCACCATGTGGGCTCGGCCTTCCCTCTTCTCACCGTGTCTTGTTCACGAGCGAGCTGTTGTCTTTGAAGAACCATTCCAGTACAGGAGGCGGCACAGCGCTGAATCTACAGTGGAAAATGGCGGATTCGTTCTTACTGACAATCTGATCTTCCGGAGTGACCTCAGCTTGAGGAAAACTTTCATCTGCAAAAGGAGGAGCAAGGAGAGAGAAGCGGAATGAGAACGGCCCCCGAGCAACCTCTACTACAGCAGACACTATACAGGAGGAGATTCTTCCTCTACATCAGAGGAAAATGATTCGTATCTCATCATCAGCCAATCAAATCCCTTCCCAGCACTGCCAACAGATCTCATTCTACCACCACAAGTTCCCTAACCACCAGGCCCCTCCTACCACCCCCCCACACCCACCGAGCCCTCCCTGCTACCACCCCCACCCTGCTACCAGCCCCACCCAGCGAGCCCTCCCACCTTGCTACCACCCCCACCCAGCGCGCCCTCCCTCCTACCTCCTCCTACATCAGTGTCAGCTGTCTGCCCCTATGGGGTCAGCAATGTAGCTGGAACCTGACAGTAGGGTTTGGGGTAGTGAAGCTCAGAGTGAAATGAGATTATTGGGGGTGACACACTGGGGGTGCTAACTGGATCTCATCTTTTAACGTGTGCTGGTACCCAATTGGTTATGGGCACCACAGACACCACCCTCTCCTTCTGGATACACATCAAGGGGAGTATAACGTGCCCATATAACCTCTGGGGGGGGATGGGGAAGGGGGGTCCATGATCGGTATCCGGAATGAGCAGTAACACAGAGGACAACAACCATCAGCATTCCACAAATACGTTCAGTTCTGGGTGGACATAGCAGATAAGTGGCCGGTTCTCACCGATGATGTTGAGTGTGAAGTTGCGGTTGCTGCAGACGGCTCCGGCGGCATTGTTGGCACAGCAGTAATACTCGCCGCTGTCATCGGGCCCCGCGCTTTGTATGGTCAGACTGCGCTCCTTGTTATTGATGGAATAGGACTGGCCATCGTCTGTCAGTGACGTGGAGTCTCTGTACCACTGACATAGCGGGCTGTATAGACCCCCCAATGCCACACACAAGGATTACTATAACAATGGCACACTGGGCGCCTCTGAGATGCAGCCACTCCGGCCCAAAGCGTCAGCAATGGGGGAGCCGTGTTCAATGAATCCACAACACGAGCAGCGCCATTCTTACCGCGGGTGACCGTCAATGTGACAGCGCAAAGTGACCGGGGACAGGCTCTGGATATCAGCAATGCTGCCCGGGTTCTGCAAGGACACCGCTCCGCTCTCGATCCCTACAAAAGACAGAATGCAGCATTAATGGAAGCGTCTTCCCCTCATCATTGTGATTTGTGACCACACACGGTCTCT
>NW_017307387.1:315026-315943 GCF_000935625.1 Nanorana parkeri
CCCCTCTCTCTAGAACTCACATTTAATATTGAAGGAAGCATTGACACTGCGCCCTTCCTCTCCGGTCCTCGGATTCCTCACCACGCACTGGAAGCTCCCACCATCCAGTCTCCTGTCCACGGCTGTGATTGTCAGGCTGCCCCCCTCGTGGTATCGGCGCTCCGTGTCTATCAAGGGGGCTCCATTGTGTAACCATTCAAACTCCACCTCCGAGGGGTCTCCCACCTCGCAGCGCAGGAAGGCGCTCCTGCCGTGTAAAGCGTCCTGAGAGGATGGCTGCTTGCTAAAAAAAATGGCCGCTCCTCTGGTACCGATGGCTGGAGAGGAAAACCAAGAGATCAAGTCAATGCAGTCACAGAAATAAATTGCTCCGTCACACAACTGTACGTTTGCTGACCCAACAACACACCCCAGACCACACTGGTGTTACGTGACAGACCCCAAAATATACCCTAAACCAGCCTCCCGACCAGGGCGCCGAGTCATCTGTTTCTATGATGTAGCCCAGCCGGCCCCCAGACGTCTGACCCTGTCCAGACCTCCACATCCTGCCCCCTGCTATGTGGCTGCGGCTGCATTGTGGGGAAGGTTATAAAGTAGGGCTCTGATGTGAAGGTGGTGGTGGGGAAGGGGGGCTCTGATGTGAAGGGGGGGGCATGTTTTTTGGCACCATACCAGACCCCCATCGAGGATAAGGTTCTGGTTTACTTTAGTGGGGGCGGGGGGAGCCACATGCCAGTTAACATTTTGGGGTGCCTCGAGATTTTGCATACTTTGACCCTTTGGCTGCTAGCGCCGTAGCCCTTGCAGGGCTGGTTGGGGGCCCCTGGAAACTGACCCGCAGAGGCCACAGGTGCTGGGACTCGGTCTACCTGTGCAAAGAGAAGTCGGCTTTACACTGGAAGCAATTCGGGCAG
>NW_017307387.1:315979-324386 GCF_000935625.1 Nanorana parkeri
GTCCCTGTAATTATCCCCTTTATACTGCCGACAGGAAGTGTCCCCCCCTCCCCCATCACACCCCCGGAGTCATAACAATCACTGATCCGAGGAGCTGACACTCTACACCCCCCCATGCTGGGTCCTCGGCGCGGGAGGGAGGAATGCGAGTTGGATGTTTGTGGTTTCCTCTCAGGTCGGAGTTCTGACATTTTACCCAAAAAGGGAAAAAAAGATTCTTCTACCCAATCTTCCCAGCCTGCACATCGACCTCCGCTATTACGTCACCTCCGCCTCCGCCATGTTTGATGAGGGAATCTCTTGCCAGCATCTCCACTCATCTGCCCTCTTTGCGTGCAGAGACCCCGCCTCCTCTCTATGCCCCGCCCTGGGTGATGTGTTGGCGGAGATTGCGCATTGTATAGATGAGATGTGTTGGGGACCTGAATGTAGATCACGTGGTGTCAGCGGGTTCTCTATGAGCCCTCAGCAGCCCAATATGTCATTGTCACTGCACCCCCCAATGTGACCCAAACTGAGTACAGAGGCCTGTGCTCCCCTTCCAGGGACCAATCCCTACAGATCACATTTACATCTCCATCCTCTGTATTTACTGTCCTCTCCATTCACTTCCATCACCATCCTCTGTATTCACGACTATCACCGTCCTTTCCATACACCTCCATCATTTGTAGAGAGGTTGTTGTGGTTGGAGGGGTGAGAGGTCCCGGGAGTTGTACACTGAGGAGAGGGGTCCCGGGAGTAGGGTTGCCACCTGTCCAGGATTCACCTGGACAGTCTGGGTTTTGAATGCTGTGTCCGGATTTCATGGCAGCAAAAACCCGGACACAGGATGTCAGGCAGACAGGGGCAACCAAAATGAATATAGGAGCTACTGGCCCCCCACTGAAAATAGTCTCAACTGTGATATTCACATATGAATGGGTGGCGCTATTTAAATATGAATAAGCCATGACTCATTCTCCCCCAAAAAGTATCTGCGCATCGTGTTCGGGTTTCGCTTGAAGAAAAGGTGGCAACCCTACCCGGGAGTTATACACAGAGGAGAGGGGTGAAGGGTCCCGGGAGTTGTAAACGGAGGAGAGGGGTCCCGGGAGTTGTACATGGAGGAGGGGACCTGGGAGTTGTACACGGAGGAGAGGGGTCTCGGGAGTTGTACACGGAGGAGAGGGGTCCCGGGAGTTGTACACAGAGGAGAGGGGACCCGGGAGTTGTACACGGAGGAGAGGGGTCCCGGGAGTTGTACACGGAGGAGAGGGGTCTCGGGAGTTGTACACGGAGGAGAGGGGTCCCGGGAGTTGTACACGGAGGTGAGGGGAGATGATTATTTGATGGTCTGATTGGAAAGTCTTGGGAGGCGATGACATTGCAGAACGCGGGGGCGGTGGTGGTTCTGGGGGCAGAGGGCAGACATCACTGTGGAGTCTCTCCTCGGCCTCACCCGCCCCATCTATTATTAAATACATTTCCTGCCGCCTCCATTATGAGGAATTTATAGCGGAGGTCGCGGAGGACATTGAGCGGTACATCTGAGGCCGTATAAAAGGTTTTCTATCGATTGGAAGGAAGCGTGGACGGCGGCCCAGAACCCTCCAGGAGATCCATGAGCTTCTCTATTCCAGGAAACACATCGATCGATCGGCGGGGAGGTCACATGATTTTTGTCTAGCAGCACGGGATTAACCCCTTGCTGGCGCACCTTTATGTCTCTCAGCACTCAGTCATTAGGGGACACCGGATCTTCCTTATATGGGCATAGCTGACTCTCCTAGGAGGTTGGACACTCAGCCTGGCACTGGGCACATCGCCATCTAGTGGCCATACACCTGTAAGTACTTCCTATAGTCATCCTCAGCCTGATGATTTGCTCTCCAGAGAATGGAAGCCGATTGGATCTTCTCCATTCCTAAACGCTTCTCCACCATCTACCCCACGGGTAGCCAAACTCCGGCCCTCCAGGTGTGGTGAAACTACAAATCCCATTATACATCTCTCTCCGGGAGTCATGTCTGTGGCTGTGAGAATCTTGCAATGCCTCATGAGATTTGTAGTTCCACCACAGCTGGAGGGCCGGAGTTTGGCTACCCCTGATCTACTCTCTCCTGCCTACTAGGGTAAGGGATGGTCTACCCCACCTTCCATGGAGCTGGTCGTAGCCCTCCTTACCATCTTGTCTTGATTTGTATTGTGATTGTAATGTCTGCCCTATATTGTAAAGCACTGCGCAAACTGTTGGCGCTATATAAATCCTGTATAATAATAATAATCAAGGTGACTTCCTGTGTGATTCCTGTCGGCCATCTTTAAGAGTTCCATAGAGAAGAGGCTGAAATCTATCTCTGGAGGAAGTATGGATCAGAGGTGGTTGTGTGACTGCAACGACTTACTGGATTCTGGGCGTTTGGTAGCCCACATTGTCCATAACAGAAAACCACGGCACCTTTTCAGACTGGGCTAGTGTAATGAGCGGTGTGCCTCAGGGTTCTGTGCTGGGTCCCATATTGTTCAACTTATTTATTAATGACATCGGGGAGGGTGTTAACAGCGATATTTCCGTGTTTGCGGATGACACCAAAATTGGGAGGGTAATAGACACGGACTTAGACACTATAACATTACAGGAGGACCTGGATAAAATAGGGGAGTGGGCATTAATGTGGCAGATGAGGTTTAATGTCGATAAATGCAAAGTAATGCACTTTGGAATTAAAAATAAACAAATGGGTTATACAATTATGGGTATGCCGCTGGGGAAGTCAGAAATGGAGAAGGATTTGGGGGTCATTGTAGACCACAAACTGAAAGGTAGTTTGCAGTGCCAGGCTGCTGTAAACAAAGCTAGCAGGGTCTTGTCCTGTATTAAAAAGGGGATGTATTGCAGGGACAAGTCTATAATTTTGCCACTTTATAGATCATTGGTTCGACCTCATCTGGAGTACGCGGTCCAGTTCTGGTCACCAGTACTAAGAAAAGATGTCCTTGAGTTGGAAAAAGTCCAGCGAAGGGCAACCAAACTAATTAGGGGTATGGAGGACCAGAGCTACGAGACGAGGCTACTAAATTTAAACATGTTCACATTAGAGGTGAGGAGATTAAGGGGGGATATGATTTCCATGTACAAAATGTTTAATGGTGGTAGCAACATTAGCGATAAACTGTTTAAAATTAACTCCGTTACAAAAACTAGAGGCCATCACCTAAAATTGATGGAAAAAAAATTCCAGCACAAGGGGCGAAGGGGGTTCTTCACAGTAAGATCAGTTAGGGTCTGGAACTCACTGCCACAGGCGGTGATTTCAGCAAATAATGTGGAATTGTTCAAGAAACTTTTGGACGATTTCTTAAGGGACCGTAATATACAGGGGTACAGGTAATATACAGGGGTACGGGTAATATACAGGGGTACAGGCACTCCTAGAATGAGATCCTAATAGGTTGGACTTGATGGACTAATGTCTTTATTCAACCTCAAATACTATGTAACTATGTAACTAAGCCAAACTGGAGAGTGGATCCGCTTGTGCTATCTGCATGTGTGAGCCCCTAAAAGGGCCGAGGTGAAGAGTTCAAGTAGACCCAGCAGGTCTTCACCAGAGCACCCCGCAAGCAATTATGGACCTTACTAATGGATGTACCAGGTTGCCGGTCATTTCAGTGACTGCCTTTCCTAATGACCTGATCACTATGAGCTTCAGACTTGTACACCCGTCTGTCTGTGGCTCGCTTTGCTCTCCTTGAGAAACTTTGTTTGGCTGGTCAATTGCCTGAAGTCTTCTCCGGTCTCCAAGTAGTGCATAGAGTACTGGCAAAGGGTTCTTCTGCCTGAAGAAAGCTCTGTGGGTTCAAATCTAGAACATCTGGATGCAGCGTGTGTACTCTCGATGCAGGTGGGTCCTTGGACTTATGGTTTCATCCTCCGAGGTGGTATCCTTCATGCAGTTCCTCACCCAGACTCTAGAAGAGACATACTGGCCGGGTGGGAGAGATCTCCACTCTTCTGGACAGGGAGATTCCACTTCTACTGTGGAGGCTCTGAGTTGGTTTCCTACAACATCTCAAGGTTTTTCTGCTACTCTGTTGGGAGATCCTCACACTGAATACAAGCCTCTTTGGCTGTGGAGGTGTTCTTCACACCCTGTCAGTGCAGGAGGAATCCAAGCTATAGACCTGCTTGAGATCTGGGTTCTATGTCTGTCACTCCTGCATTAGAAACAACGGTTAGTTGCCACAAAGTGAGGATTCAGCCCACCAATGTCACAGTGGTGGTGCACATAAATCATCAGGGTGTCAAAAGAATCGGGACTGCATTGTGAGAGGTAAACCACATTTCTTGCTATTGAAAGTCTGGTCCTGGTTTTTTTGGTGGCCCACATACCAGGACTGGAGAACTGGTTGAAGGACTTTAGGAGTCATTAGTGTCGTAATCCAAGAAAGTGTTTGTTTGTTTTTGCCAGGAAGTATTTCATCAGGTTTGTCACTGGTGGGAGAAGCCAGATGTGGATCTGGAGATGCTCCACCACAATCCAAAGGTAAATAGGTTCATCACCAGAGCAAGAAACCCAGAAGGTATGTCCACTAATTTCTGATAGCTCCTGGTACTCTGGTCTAGTTTGGTTGCAAAGGAATCAGGTTGATATGACCGTCTGTATCAAGGCCTAAACCTCCCATTTGCTTCTCTGTTGCTGGCTTTAATGGCGTTGCTATTGAAGCACTGGTGCTAAGAGTGAGGTCTCCATAAGGCAGTGATTTCTAACATACTGTGGGTCAGCAAGCCCTTTTCTCACAAGCTATAGTACCACACCTGAAAGATTTACTTATCCCCTAGGCCTGTTCAGTCTCTTGGGTTCCAAACTCTCTTCAATCAGGCATGGATCGGTGCTTGGTGCTGGCCACCATTACAGGACAGATAATGGCCTTGGTAGTCCTCTTCCAACTGCCTTTGGCTTTTCATTCTCTGGTCCATCAGTGTTGTCACATTGTTCCCATTGTCAACAGTCCTCTGACACCATGGACTCTCGACCTGTGCTCTCTGGACTTCAAAAAGTCCCCCTTTGAACTGTTACAAGAGCCCCCTCTTATGACCTGGCCTCAGAAAGCGGCTTTTTTTGTTTGTTACCTTCACTTTGGCGGCCAGGAGGGTCTGAACTTGAAGCCGTGTCTTGGAAGGTTCCTTTTCTTTTCCTTTATGGGATAACATATTCTTGATACCTAGGCCTTCCTTCTAGCCTAAGGTTGTGTCCTCCTTCCACCTCAATGAGGAAATTGGGCTTCCTTTTTTCTTTCCATCACTCTCTAAACCAAAAGGATATTGCAGCACGCATGCCTAGACGTGTACAGAAATATAAACTGATGGTTATGTGGCCACTGGAGAACAAAACATTCACGTCTCGGCTAGATAGTGCTAGACTACATCTCCCATGAGACAGAGCAACCCCATGTGACTTTCTTCAAGGCTTCGTTTTGCCTGAGCATGTTGTAGAAGCTACACTAAGGAGCAGGTGAGCCAGGCTGCTTCCAAGAAGTACATCTGTGGTAAGAAGGTTCATCTCATGTAATGGGCCTTATGCAGACATCTGCAGACATATGCAGTCTCCCGCTATTAGATAGCGGCTCCCGGCCGCCCGGGAGAGAAACACTTCCTCCCGGAAAGGTTTAATCTGCTCGATAGAGCAGAGTAAACCTTTCCCTGCGATCGTTTTCTTTTTTCTTTTCTGACATCGGGAGCCGTGGCCCGCCCTCAGTCAGAAAAGAAAAAAAAAAAAGGCATAGGAATGCATAGCTAGATTCCTATTGGCTATTTCACTTTGCAACAGCCAATAGCAAACTGGCTAATGCAACCGCCCTCTGTTGCTGTCAATCAGCAGAGGGGGACCTGAATTTTTCTATCAGGTCCTCTTCTGGTGATTGAAAGCAGCAGAGGGCGGGTGCAATAGCTAGTTTGCTATAGGCTATTGCAAAGTGAAATAGCCAATAGGAATCTAGCTATGCATTCTTATGTCTTTTTTTTTTTATTCTGACAACTGCAACTGGCAGAATACTAAAAAAAAAAAAAAGAAAAAAAAAGCCTGCAGATAGCAAGGAAGTTATTGCTTCCTGTGCTATCAGCCATCATTTCAGGGGGGTGCTCTCAGGGGTAAGAGGGCACCTCCCTGAAATGTGAGGGACACCTCCCTGAAATTGCTTCTTTCAGGTTGGGATCCCTGCTTATGTGAGTATAACAAAACAACAAAAAGCATCCAGAGTGAAGAAGTTGTGTCACATCTTCTCCATTTCCACACAATGAGAGTGATTATGTTATATTGTGAGGTCTCTGAGGAACTCTGGGTGGTGTGTCAGCCTTCCTGGACTTCAGAGAGAGACACAAGAAGAGCCATTTCATAGCCGACCTAAAATACACCAAAGGGGCAAGGGGAAAAAAAGGAAGAGGACATCATTTAACGTGTCCTCCGTATGTAAGGAGTTACTGCCATTGAATAAGCATAAAGCCAATGAAGTCTGAACTCCCATTGTGCTTGTTCCAGGTCAGGAGCTTACTCTGACCGGATCAAGATGGCAGGCCTGGGGGCAGCACCTTTTTCAACAACGTCTCCAGAAGCAACCTCCGACAGTCCCTCAGCACAATCTTCATCTACAAAGATATATTCAACTGATGCACTTCGGTGGTGTCAGTGAAGATCAGGCCTGACATTTTTGGAAGCTGTAGAGAGAGACCACAAAACATGATAAAGTGTCCCATACTTCCTGGCTTCCTTTCCGCCTTCCAGCCTCCCGGTCATCATAACTTTCTTTCTTCTTGCCTACAGTACTCCTTGTGACGGACTGAACCGTCACTGGGGCTGCTGGAGGAGCCTGAGGGGTAGCCTCCTTCCTGCTATGGACCTAGAACTATGGAGACCCCCCTCAGACCTCTTGGGGTTACCTGGAACCATTCTACTAGGTTCATGTATGGAGTGAAAATACTGCATGTTTCCCCTGACATGACATTTAAGTGACCCTGTGTTCATTATAGGCAGCAGGCTGTCTGGAGGGGCCATTGTTTAGAGCAGTGGTTCTCAAGCTGTGTAACCTCAGGACCCACATTTGTCCTTGGTTAGTAAGTCATGACCCAAGTCGCAGCGCATTGGAACGCACGGCATTGGGGCACCGCGCATTCCGGTGCGGGCGATCAAACTGCGGGCAGGAGGTATGTTTGGGGTGCCATTCAAATGAATGGCAATGCAGCACAACTCCCTCACCAGAATTTGCGGTAGGTGCGATTTTGCATGGCACAACGTGGCAAATAACACTCTGTACTAGTGTGAACGGACCCTCAAAAACACTGAGAGACACACACACAAGCACAGACACATGTTAGACCACCTCTCAGGGATTTGTAGAAATTGGGGGGATGGTTAGACCACCTGTCAGGTTCTTTTGGTTGTCCATGTGCCTGTTGGAGAGGTTCACCTCCCCAACAGGCAGAAATTGAATTTGCTGAAACAGGAAATCTGCCAATGGGGACACCTGTTCCAGTGACAACTCAGGAAGGGGATTCCCTTTTCCCTCTGGAGAGATCTCTTCTCACTTCCTCCAAGACTTCCCAGCAGGTCAGAGACATGGGTTCTAACCATTCCCTAATCCTTGGTTGGCTATAGGTCCACTCTTAAACAAGGAGACATACAGCAGGTCAGATATCCATGGTTGAATATTGGAATATTGTGTTTTCTCCTGTAATGTTCCCCGCGGTCTGGGATATGCCGGGCCTCGTATATTCAAGTCTTCTGCGTCACTGATAATGACCAAACTGGTTCCCACTTTCCAACCTGTCAGTTGGATTGTGATTGGACAGTAAACCATCCCCCCTCCCCCCTGGAGACCCCAAATGTTCCAGAAATAAACAGAAGAGCTTTGATTTCCAAGAATTTTATTTTCCTGAGATAGATAAAAGGGAACGGGGCCCATCGGAGCCCATAGGAGTGTGGCATACAAAAGAGGTCAGGCATTTCAGGAGGGTGCTCAGTAGTCATTTGAGTAAAGTGTAATGGACGCCAAGAGAGAACAGGTCACCCGCCTTGATTTTGGAAAGGACGATTGTACGAATAACTCTGCTTCTGACACAGGACTTGCTAAAGCAGCAACCTAGAGATTGTGATGGTGGACATGACTGTGGAATTTAAAACAATGAGGGCAGCACCAGGCTGGGGTACTAATGAGGTGTGCCTGTAGTGTGGGCCAAGCTTACTGTATACAACATTTAACTAGGACAGTGACCAACCTGGATCTGTGAAGGGGCCGAGACATCCTCACTCTGCCACAGTCTAAGGCTATGCTATCTCCCCATCTAGAAAAATGATGCGTTATGTTACCCTAGGACCGTATACAACATTTAACTAGGATAGGGATCAATCTGGATGTGTGAACGGGCGGA
>NW_017307387.1:324400-332233 GCF_000935625.1 Nanorana parkeri
GTTATGTTATACTACGACAGGATAAAGGCTTGTAGCCAAACTCTAGGACAGGGCTTAGGCCTGCAGTGGTACCCTAGGATACAGCCGGACCTGTAGCCATACTCTAGGACATGACCCCAGCATGGAATTATACTTTAGGACAGGGTTTGGGCCTGCAGTGTTAGCATAAGACATGGCCTGGGCCTGTAGCCATACTCTAGGAATGGCCCTTGCCGTAGCTATACTCCAGGACAAGATTTGGGCTTGCAGTGGTACCATAAGACACGGCCTGGGCCTGTAGCCATACTCTAGGAATGGCCCTTGCCGTAGCTATACTCCAGGACAAGATTTGGGCTTGCAGTGGTACCATAAGACACGGCCTGGGCCTGTAGGCATACTCTAGGATAGGATTTGGGCCTGCAGTGGTACCATAAGACACGGCCTGGGCCTGTAGGCATACTCTAGGATAGGATTTGGGCCTGCAGTGGTACCATAAGACACGGCCTAGGCCTGTAGCCATACTCAAGGAATGGCCCTTGCTGTAGCTATACTCTAGGACAGGGTTAGGGCCTGTAGCAATACTCTAGAATGCTGCCAGGGCCTGCAGCGGTACTATACACTGAAGCTGCTGGGTAAGAAGTAGTGTTATTCTTATATACAGTCTGACTCTCTCAGTACTACTATAAAAGCTTTCTGTAGTGTCGCTCTTCAATCCAATCACGATTGGTCAGAGCATGTTGTGGTACTTTAGCGCAAGTTCCATGGCTGTAGTGTCTGCAAGTTTAACCATCTTGGCTCTACGTTGGTCTAGGACAGTCCGTACAGGTTGAAGGGAGGGGGGGTTAGAAGTTAGTGTTTTGAACCCGGGGTTAAGGACGAGGCCATACATGTGTTTTGGGAATAAGTTTGGGAACGAAGGGTTAGGTTACAGGTTAAGGTTGGAGGAGGTTATGTGTTAGGAGTCATTTAGGGGTTACACTTTATGGCCTGGTGGCGGACCACGTGTTGGAGGGTCAGGGGGGGGGGTAACAAACTTAATATAGTTTTTTTTTAACTAACAGCCCAAAAAGGAGTTGGGGGTCAGTTATAACATTTGTTTTTAGTGCCGAGAACTAAAAGAGGCTGAAAACCGCCGCGGAGACAGTCTAGAACCTTGTTTTTTTTAACTAACAGCCCAAAAATAAATCAAAGGCATCTCAAAAATATTTTGTAGACACTTCCCTATAAGGACAGTAAATGATGATTTGATTTCTGCCCGGGGTCCCTATTAATCAAGTTAGGATATTCTAGACTAAAGCATATTATGTGACCAGAGGAACGTCCAGAAGGCTTTACAATGCACAAAGTAGTGTGAGATCCATGACAGGCCACAGCAAGAATTTGGGATCCCGATCTGCGGTGATGGATGACAGTGGAAGACGACAATTGCCTAAATTCTGGACAGTAGCTGGACCCCAGAAGGAGTTGGAGGTCAGTTATAACATTTGTTTTTAGTGCCGAGAACTAAAAGAGGCTGAAAACTGCCGCGGAGACAGTCTAGAACCGGAGGTCACAGCTTGCAGAGTTCATGTAGAGTTCAGTCCTTTAGTGTGTCTATTGCCAATATGCAGTTCGAGCCTTTCTTTATAGTTTAGATTGCAGGCCACAGGGATGTGACTGGAGTCTGTAGCCTCAGAGTCATCCAATTATATTTCTCCCCTGGAATGACAACATACACGGCGGGGAGACATAGACCACAGTTTCTTATGTCGGGATCAGGGTGGACTACACCGTCCAATGTCAGTTCAGAGCAGAGTGCGTCCAAAGAATGATTGAAGACTTTCCGTTCTAGAAGAGGTTGGATTGTGATGCTAGAAGATGATGGATGTGTATTCTATAAATCACTATTCTATAGCTGGTGGGATCAGCGGTACCATTAAGTGCAAGAATTGGGGGTGAGGTGAAGGTCGGGCGGCAGAGTGATGAGCGGGATCAGGAACTGTGTGATGAAAGATCGATGTTACTTGCGCTCAAGCCCCGGGACTCCGATAGAAGATTCTGAGAGACCTGCAAGAGGAGGAGGGAGAGGTACCCACCATCACTGCCAATATGGGGAAGAGATAGAGAAGGGGGTATGAGAGGAAGCACTATGGGGAAGAGATAGAGAAGGGGGTATGAGAGGAAGCACTATGGGGAAGAGATAGAGAAGGGGGTATGAGAGGAAGCACTATGGGGAAGAGATAGAGAAGGGGGTATGAGAGGAAGCACTATGGGGAAGAGATAGAGAAGGGGGTATGAGAGGAAGCACTATGGGGAAGAGATAGAGAAGGGGGTATGAGAGGAAGCACTATGGGGAAGAGATAGAGAAGGGGGTATGAGAGGAAGCACCAGGCAGAGGTGGGGAAGGTATTACCTTGAAAGTCTCATCACTTGATTTGTTGAGATAGTTCAGAGATGCCGCTCGCTTCATGCTGCAAGAGAAGACACCAATATTACATCACAAACGGCTAATAGGAGGGTGCAGTGTGACGTGGGTGGGTGTGGTGTGTGTAACCCAGAAGGTGGGGTAGTGTGATGGGTTTGTGTGACACGGGAGGGTGCGATGTTATGGGTGTGTGACACGGGAGAGAGCAGTGTGATGGGTTTGTGTGACACGGGAGGGTGCGATGTTATGGGTGTGTGACACGGGAGAGAGCAGTGTGATGGGTGGATGAATGTGCAACAAGGGAGTTTGTGCGACACGGGAAGGTGCAATGTTATGGGTGTGTGAGACATAGGAGAGAGCTGTGTGATGGTGTGCGAGACACTGTTGGGTGCACTGTGATGAGTGTCTGATATGAGAGGGTGCGATGTAATGGGTCTGAGAGACACGGGACGGTGCAGTATGGGTGTGTGTGACACGGGAGGGTGCAATGTTATGGGTGCGTGTGACACGGGAGGGTGCAGTATGGGTGTGTGTGACACGGGACGGTGCGATGTTATGGGTGTGTGTGACATGGGAGGGTGCAGTATGGGTGTGTGTGACACGGGAGGGTGCAGTATGGGTGTGTGTGACACGGGACGGTGCAGTATGGGTGTGTGTGACATGGGAGGGTGCGATGTTATGGGTGTGTGTGACACGGGAGGGTGCAGTATGGGTGTGTGTGACACGGGAGGGTGCAGTATGGGTGTGTGTGACACGGGAGGGTGTGAGGTGATTGCTGTGAGTGACACGGAAATGTGCGTTGGTCATTGTGCCGGGTTGTTACTTTGTATTGCGCGGTTCAGTCGGTGTCGTCCCCTGTAGCTTCTTCACCAACATTTCGCTGCTTCTTCGCAAGACGTCGCGGATCTTCCCCAGAGACCCCGACCTCCGGAGTGCCCCACTGCCGTCCTGCAACACAATTACACAACTCGCACACCGTGTTTACTACAAGACTAACGCTAACTCAAATCCCACAACACCCGTATCACAACCAACAGCACAAACTGTGCAACACACACACAAACCCTGCACTGTGCAAACACAACACACACAGTGTACACCATGCAGACAACACACACACAGTGTACCCCGCACAACACACACAAACCCTGCACCGTGCAAACACAACACACACAGTGTGCCCTGCACAGACACAAAACACACACAGTGTACCCCGCACAACACACACAGTGTACCCCGCACACACACACACAAACCCAGCACCGTGCAAACACAACACACACAGTGTACCCTGCACAGGCACAACACACACACACACAGTATATGCAGCACACACATGCACTGTGCAGACACAACACACACACTGTATAAGCAGCACAGACAACACACAGTGTACCCCGTTCAGATACAACACATACAAGGTGCATGCCGTACAGAAACAAACACACCTTGTACACAATGCATGCCACATGACGCACACCACTGCCGTCCACCGACATACCACAAACGGATGTACAGCTTTCATACTCCGGGTGACAACATACCAGGCAGTTGAACACGGACTCTGCCCATTGTGTCCACTGCCCAACCAAACCGAACTTTGACCGACGCTCCAAGCTCCAGGCAGTGACCCCTCTATAGACATCACCTTGAAGGTGACACCGTATGGATGTCTCCATAACACAACTTTCTCTCTCATTGGCCCTCATGTCAGTGAGCGGAGCTTCCTCCCGATAGCCGATGCCGGTGAAGTGTCTCCAGAGGTTTGGGCTAGTGAAAACACGTCACATTTTGTACAGGCCTCGGGGGTATGGCGGTGTCACGGCTCCTATGAATGAGGCGCTCGGCCTGCTTGATTTGTGTTATTGATATATATATATATAAAAAAAACTATTCTAAAAGTGTATGAAAACCCCAAAACACTGAAGTTCTCCGATTTCCTCCCTTCTGGTCTGTTCAATATACAAGTGAATAGTTTGCTAGATCTGTATGTGCAAAATACCCGCCAATCCCGCCCGAAATTCACAGCCGTCCTGTGTCCTCTGCACGCTTCTTGTATTATGTCAAGGAGTCTTATGAGCCCTCCCGGTTCTTATTTTGGACTATAGAATGATTAGTGTCTACGCTGTAGAGAGAGGAATAGGGGGAAGGGTTTAAATAGTTTAGTAAAA
Organism: Nanorana parkeri; assembly: GCF_000935625.1. NCBI lineage: Eukaryota > Metazoa > Chordata > Amphibia > Anura > Dicroglossidae > Nanorana > Nanorana parkeri. Next base: position 328,955 of record NW_017307387.1, read on the forward strand.
GACAACTGGGCAGGGCTGACACCACTCCGTCCACAATAATGCTGTGTGTTGTCAGCCCACAACAGGACTTAGCTGAGCGCATTTGTGGTGGAGCGACAGGTATCGTTCTGTACTTGCAGGGTCTTTAAATGAATCACTATGGGAAAACATAAACGTTCCTCCCTCACATACACAAAAAGCCGGATGTATAAAGCCGTTAGCACTAAGAAGTCTAAGGCTGGGCACACACCTTACAACCAGCGCAAGACTTTTGTCTTGCGCTGGTTGTAAGGTACTTAAAAAAAACGTACGATCTGCCTATCTTGCACAGGCAGATCGTACTTGCGATGATCGCAAGCCACGCCCCCTGAGGGGCGGGCTTCCGATGACCGCAATGCCGAACGGGCAGTGTGCGCTTGCGCACACCAGCCCGTCCGGCTTTTATCTTCCGAACATGCTACACACCCGCCGAACATCGTATGATGCTCGGCGGGTTTTCAAACATGTTCGTAAGTTTAAAGTCGTGCGACCTTACAGTAGTAGAGTAGACAGTAGAAAGGCATCATGGCACACTCACAAGTCAGCATGTAAAACAACTTGTCTCGCCACTAAAGGTCAATAACAGAGGTTTGGATACACGTCTTCTGCAGAGGATGTGAAAGCCACACAGCCGCGCCAAGGCACCTCTTATAGTGCGGTCCTAACTCTAAACTATGAGAGTCTCCATCTTGGAGCACATGGGGGAGAAGATTTCAAATTGGGTGCAGGTTTGTCAGGAGGAAGCCCAACCTCCTTAAAGGCACAGGAACACACAAGGGATCCCGCACATCCCAATGGCAGCTGAGAAACCCCATGCGTCGCTGCACCAAATCGGTCAAGCAAAACAAATGACAAACGCACTCAACAATTTGTCACCAACTATACAGCAAGGTGCACACGAAATGGGCTTAAAACAGTAAACAGTAGAAAGGAATCATGGCTTTCACATCCTCTGCAGAAGACGTGTATCCAAACCTCTGTTATTGACCTTAGTGGTGAGACAAGTTTTTTTACATGCTGTCTTGTGAGTGTGCCATGATGCCTTTCTACTGTCTACTGTTTAAAGCCCATTTCGTGTGCACCTTGCTGTATAGTTGGTGACAAATTGTTGAGTGCGTTTGTCATTTGTTTTGCTTACAGTAGTAGAGGTCGCACGGCTGCCACACACCTTACGATAATCGTACGATCGCGGGATTTCCCGCGACTATCGTAAAGGTGTGTGGGGACCTTAAGACATCAATTAGATTCACATCTGCCATGGACTCTGAAGGATACCGATGGTCCAGAGAGAGTCAGTCTCACACACAGACTCAGGAAGCAGTCCCCCCTACCGCATATGTGAGGAGCAGTCCGGGATCCGGATTGAATTTTGCTCAGATTAGTACATTGGGGGAACATTCCGACTTCCATGCAGTTGCAGCCTTTGCAGGATAGGACCAGCTGTTTACGGACTGGTTCCAGTATTACCCGAACAGTATTCACAAATGCCCTGAGATATAAATGGATAGTGACCACGTGGCGGGAGAGCAAAAAGGTCTTCACTGTGGAGTGTCAATCCCAGCCAGGACTCCAACTTGCTGGTCCCTTCACTTCACCTGAAATAGGGGGTTCAGGATCCCATCATGTTCGGGGGGTTCGGCTACATCATGGACATGCGGCAGAGCAGAGCGCTTATAGTAACGGGATCACTGCTGCGTCATTGTTAAAATAAAATAGACCTTCAAGTGCAATGTGCTGGCAGAAGATGAAGAAGAGTTTACACCCCGTACGCCTCATGGTCTGGGCCACCACCCGGCAGCATGGAAGCAGGCCTTTGTATATCACTCGCATATCCGGTCTGTGGTTTCCTCTTCCTTATCTTGTCCATAGATTCCTCTTCCTAGAGGTACAGTGGAGGAGAAGAGGACATCATGGGATGGAAGGCAGAGACCATGTGGGCTTCAGAACAGTAGATATAACTGGGTCCCTGCAACGCTGTGAATGGATCTTGCGGCATCCACAGAAGCATTCTGAAGGTCCTGATCTACCAAAAGCACCTTGTCCGCTGCAAGGCAGACAGCCAATCACAGAGAGAACTTGTGGGCTTCAGAAAATTAGATATAACGGGAGCATTGATTCCATCCCCACCATCTGCAGACAACATACCGTCACCATGACTCTCTGAGAGAACTCTTTTGAATGTGTGTAAATGGACTAACAGCTCTGTTTGTAGGTGTAATGATCTGCGTACATGGGGCAGCAATTAATTGACATCAATGATTGGTAGCCAGAGATCATGTGATCTAAGATGGTAGACAGTTGTATTTATTTATGGATAGGTGGAGGAACTATATTGCTCAAAATAACAGTGTGACTTGGTAATGCCCATATTCTCCTATTGTGGATCTTAAATGGGAGGTCTTAGGGAAGAACTCTGGGCATATGAAATCACCACCTTGCAGAGGGGCTACCTCCGTGTTTCAAGGGTTAACTTCTCATTTTGGCTAAAGTAGTTAAAATAACAAAGATATACTCACCCGAATCTTGGAATCCCGGATGGCTGATAGACCGTCCCTGCAGCCTCACTCCCCCTCTGCTCCGGTGGTCCCTTGAGTAAACACGCCCAATACAGCGCATTGGAAGGGGACGCCAAGGGATGTTCCATCGCCAGAGAGGGGTGGAGTGGGGTTAAGTGAAGTTGCAGGGATTGGTCCACCACCCAGCTGGGATTCCAAGATTCAGGTGAGTTTATCTTTGTTATTTTAGTTCACTAGCCAAAATGAGTACTTAAGGGTTGAGATTTCATATGCCCTGCCTTAAGACTTCCCATTAACATCCACAATAGGAGAATATGGGCATTACCAAGTCGCACTATTATTTCTCATTTTGGAAATAACTACCTGATGTCATACCGACCCTCCGGCTTCAATACTTAACCACTGACCCAGAGCATGTCTGTGGTTTAGGACTTCTGACCCCTCTCCATCTCTGCACACTTGTTCAAAGTCAGTGACGCCAAGTATTGAAGCCAGAGAGTTCACATGGCAGCCAGGGATCTAGCACCATCAGAGGTCAGAGGACTCTTCTGAAAGGTCATGTCGATGTCTGACACTTGGAGAAGTTTTATTCATCTGCTGTGAGTCCAGTGTCTGGTTCTTCTCAAGCTCGGTATGAAGTTAATTCTGAACCTGGTTTAGTATTTGGGTCACTGAAATGCCATAAAAGGATCTTGCAGCATCCACAGAAGCATTCTGAAGGTCCTGATCTACCAAACCCCCCCCC
>NW_017307387.1:332337-340363 GCF_000935625.1 Nanorana parkeri
GGCCACTCCATGACATTTTGTAGGCCTGAGTGTAAGACATTCCAGGACATTTGTTCCTCTGGACAAATCAGCTATTGGGAAATGTGTTTGAGCTTCGTATTCCCGATCTTCCTCTACGGACTGCGGTGTATTATCCGGAACATGGAGGTAGAAGGTTATACCCAGATACCTAGATCTTTCTTTGCCTTGAAAAGGAGGACTTCATGGCTTCCAGATAAAGCCTTGGACCTTCTGGCAAAGTGCCATCTCTATGGTTACATTATTTGGGCCAGACTTCCTACAGTACAAAAGGTGTCAGTGATGACCGGACAGGATGGTTCTGACGGGTCAGGGAAGGATCTACATGGCCAGGTAGCAGTGGATTAAATAATCATGTAGATGATTCTGTTGCAGCAACAACTGTTCAGAATGAATCAACAAGCATACAGCAACAATAATTTGGGGCCCATAGAACTCTTGGTGAAGCTCTCACCCATTCTGAGAAAAACAAAATCAGTTTTATCAATCAAATGTAACAATGTCGTCATCTTCCCATCATGACTCTCACCTTTCAATGGCCGCAGACCCCAAACTTCCAAAAGGGCAGAAATTCCCCTCCGCCAAACGTAGAAAATTGTGTGAACCCCTCACACTTGGCATCCCCTCCGCTGAATTCACAATGATAGGACCCCTCTCCACTGGGCTTAGAATAATGGGACTCCCCCGCCATTGAACTCACACCGACGGGACTCCCCGCCATTGAACTCACACCGACGGGACTCCCCGCCACTGAGCTTGGAATGATGTGACTCCCTGCCATTGAACTCACACTTATGGGACTACCCTCCACTGAACTCACTCAACTATGGGACCCACATCCACCCTGAACTCCCCCATCCCTCTAAACACACACCCAATAAAAGGAACTCACACAACAATGGTCACCCCCCTCCACCATACTCACACAATGATGGAACCTGCCACCACTGGACACAACCTGGCGGAAGGACAAACATCCAGGTTCCCCATTCATGCAGCAAAACATACTTATCTTATTCCCCCCAGCAGTACACTGGCACCTCACATCAGGAAAGGACACAACATAGTCAGCAGTTTAATTATGCAAATTAACTCAAATTTACCATAAAGTTGAAAACAGACCACTAATAACTTAAATACTTAATTTCCATAACATAAATATTGCAATTCTGTGAGACCTGATCAATGCACAGAAAATGATTTAAGTTTGGCGGAGAGCACTAGAACACAAAATGCAGGGAAACCATATAGACGAACACTCATAATGCAACAGAAAGAAGCAACATACACAGCAAGAGGGTGGCAGGAGGATCTGGGTACAGATGATGGGAGGAGAAGCCAAGTGGTGCAGCGGCACAGGAGGAAGGAGATTAGGAGGGGCTTGAAACAGGAGGGAGGAAGATGGGGCTCCCCCAATGGTGGGAGGAGAGTGGGCTTCAAACTGGAGGGAGAAGAGGGGGGCTTCCTCTTGGGGGTAGGAGAGGGGGCTCCCCACTGGAGGGAGAGGGGGCTCCCAGGAAAGAGATGGTACTCATTGGAAAGGGACAAAATGTTAGACCTGGTTACTAGAGGGAGAAGATGGAACCTACCATAGAGGGACACAGCTCAGGACTGAGAAGATGGGACTCATTACTGGAGGGAGGAGTCATGCACGGATGCAGAGTAAGATAAAGAATAAGGAAAGGGGACTTAGCATAGGAGGGAGGTGAAAGGAAGGGATGCAGCATAAGAAAAAGGAGATGGTACGCATCAGGGAGGGACAAAAAGCCTAGATTGAGGAGATGGGACCCACCAGGGTGGGGGTGGATGGGGGAACTCGGCACAGAATGGAGGAGATGGGACCCACCTTGGTGGGGGTGGATGGGGGAACACGTCACAGAATGGAGGAGATGGGACCCACCGGGGTGGGGGTGGATGGGGGGAACTCAGCACAGAATGGAGGAGATGGGACCCACCGGGGTGGGGGTGGATGGGGGAACTCGGCACAGAATGAATGAGATGGGACTTTATATTGTAAGGAACCAATAGAGATGGACTCAATATAGCAGAGATTTATTTATTGGACAGGGAGGTGACAAGGAAGGACTTTGAGAAGCACAGCTATGAATAGACTCGACAGGGATGACGTCAGCACTGAAGGAGGAGACAGTGAGGCGCTTGATATTGTAAGAAGGTGGTCAGCAATGGATATCAAATACAAAAAAAGTATTTATGTGCGAGAGAGACACAGACATATTGCATTACAGGAACAATGAGACACTCAGCCATTATTGATTGTGGTACACAGTAAACAAATGGCATTAAATATGGTGGAGTGAAGGGTGTACAACCAAGCATGAAGGAGGCAACACCATACAACAGCATGGCACGTGGATAACTGCAGACAGGCCAGGAAAAGGACATGACGAAATAAGGAGACACAAGAAGGATGACATATGGATGGGGATGACACATTTGGCACGAAGGGTTAGGAAAAGCATGAACATGAAAAACAACTGTGCTAGAAGGACAGAGTAAGATGAGACAGACAACTGTAAAGAGCGCCTAAGACCAAGAACAGAAATTAAATCAGTCCTTGAATGTGGCGGCTGCATTTGTTTTCCTTCAGGCTTTTTCCTCCTATAATTTCACCTGGTGATCCTGCCAGTAATACACTTCCTGTCCTAGGCGGACAATGTCCACTCATTGTACTGTATCTATGGAGGGAGCCATGGTTTTGCTCCTGATTTGGCTTCAGAAACACATTTTACTCTTGTCATTTCCAATACATAGGAACCCCTCCTTGGTAGCTCCCTCTTTGGATGGAGCTGTGGCGGTTGCCCTACCACCTCTTTTAATGGAGAGAAGCCCAGGGGGAATTGTTATTTGCAGAAGGCAGTTTGGAAGGAAGGGAAGAAAGTTAAATTCACAAGAAGTGACAATGCTTTCTGGCAGGATCAATAGATATTTTCTGTACTTGCTGAAACATGCAAACTCATGAAGCAACCACATCTACGGACTGGTAAGCTGCAGCATGTTCTTTTTCTTAGGTTTAGATATCCTTCAATCTCCGATAAGACAATAGCTCGAAATTTTGCAGTTTTGGGAGGAAGACTTAACTCTCATCGGCTAATTTGGCAGTTTTAGGCACATCATGTGATACACACGCATTGCCACTTCATCAGCCATTTGCTTTGCTCTTCTATGCTCATGACAGAACCTCATCTTTTCTGGAGGGGCCAGAACCCTACTGACAGGACCCAATATGGGGTAATGTAACGTGTGATATGTCCAACCAAATAAGAGATCATCTGACAGGATCCAAGGTGGGCAGGGTGACATGACAGAAAGGAAGGAAACGCAGGATACCGTGCATGAGAAGAGGACAGCAGGGAGGAGCAACACACCAGAGAGAGATCAGGAGGGCCTAGATAAGAGAAAGGGATGACGAGATGGTGTCAGAGATGAAGTGTAACGGGGTATTCAGAGGGGACAGGGATCACTGCATGCACAGTATGGTGTGATGGGGTATTCAGAGGAGACAGGGATCACTGCAGGCGCAGGATGGTGTGATGGGGTATTCCGAGGAGACAGGGATCACTGCAGGCGCAGGATGGTGTGATGGGGTATTCCGAGGAGACAGGGATCACTGCAGGCGCAGGATGGTGTGATGGGGTATTCCGAGGAGACAGGGATCACTGCAGGCGCAGGATGGTGTGATGGGGTATTCCGAGGAGACAGGGATCACTGCAGGCGCAGGATGGTGTGATGGGGTATTCCGAGGAGACAGGGATCACTGCAGGCGCAGGATGGTGTGATGGGGTATTCCGAGGAGACAGGGATCACTGCAGGCGCAGGATGGTGTGATGGGGTATTCCGAGGAGACAGGGATCACTGCAGGCGCAGGATGGTGTGATGGGGTATTCCGAGGAGACAGGGATCACTGCAGGCGCAGGATGGTGTGATGGGGTATTCCGAGGAGACAGGGATCACTGCAGGCGCAGGATGGTGTGATGGGGTATTCCGAGGAGACAGGGATCACTGCAGGCGCAGGATGGTGTGATGGGGTATTCCGAGGAGACAGGGATCACTGCAGGCGCAGGATGGTGTGATGGGGTATTCCGAGGAGACAGGGATCACTGCAGGCGCAGGATGGTGTGATGGGGTATTCCGAGGAGACAGGGATCACTGCAGGCGCAGGATGGTGTGATGGGGTATTCCGAGGAGACAGGGATCACTGCAGGCGCAGGATGGTGTGATGGGGTATTCCGAGGAGACAGGGATCACTGCAGGCGCAGGATGGTGTGATGGGGTATTCCGAGGAGACAGGGATCACTGCAGGCGCAGGATGGTGTGATGGGGTATTCCGAGGAGACAGGGATCACTGCAGGCGCAGGATGGTGTGATGGGGTATTCCGAGGAGACAGGGATCACTGCAGGCGCAGGATGGTGTGATGGGGTATTCCGAGGAGACAGGGATCACTGCAGGCGCAGGATGGTGTGATGGGGTATTCCGAGGAGACAGGGATCACTGCAGGCGCAGGATGGTGTGATGGGGTATTCCGAGGAGACAGGGATCACTGCAGGCGCAGGATGGTGTGATGGGGTATTCCGAGGAGACAGGGATCACTGCAGGCGCAGGATGGTGTGATGGGGTATTCCGAGGAGACAGGGATCACTGCAGGCGCAGGATGGTGTGATGGGGTATTCCGAGGAGACAGGGATCACTGCAGGCGCAGGATGGTGTGATGGGGTATTCCGAGGAGACAGGGATCACTGCAGGCGCAGGATGGTGTGATGGGGTATTCCGAGGAGACAGGGATCACTGCAGGCGCAGGATGGTGTGATGGGGTATTCCGAGGAGACAGGGATCACTGCAGGCGCAGGATGGTGTGATGGGGTATTCCGAGGAGACAGGGATCACTGCAGGCGCAGGATGGTGTGATGGGGTATTCCGAGGAGACAGGGATCACTGCAGGCGCAGGATGGTGTGATGGGGTATTCCGAGGAGACAGGGATCACTGCAGGCGCAGGATGGTGTGATGGGGTATTCCGAGGAGACAGGGATCACTGCAGGCGCAGGATGGTGTGATGGGGTATTCAGAGGGGACAGGGATCACTGCAGGCACAGGAGGTAGGAGATTCAGAGGGGACAGGGATCACTGCAGGCACAGGATGGTGTGATGGGGGATTCAGAGGGGACAGGGATCACTGCAGGCACAGGAGGTAGGAGATTCAGAGGGGACAGGGATCACTGCAGGCACAGGATGGTGTGATGGCGTATTGAGAGGTGTCCAGGATTACTGCAGGCACAGGATGGTGTGATGGCGTATTGAGAGGTGTCCAGGATTACTGCAGGCACAGGATGGTGTGGTAGGAGATTCAGAGGAGACAGGGATGACTGCAGGTAGAGTGTAGTGTAATGTGGAGGAAGTCTCTGAGAAAGAGGTCTATGTAAGCAAGTCAAGACGAGATGGTCTGAACTTCTCAAAACAAGGAATATGTAAAGATGGAGAATGGTGCAATGTTCCCAGGGGCCCAAGGAAAAGGAGAGACATTGAAAATCTAACAGTGCAGGATGGAAGAAAGTATTCAGAGAAGACACATGAAGGTAACAGTTCGAAAATGTGTAGAATGAACATTTCGGGTGGGCAGGAAACAGGAACATCCACGAGGGGGCCTTTGTCCGTGTCATCTGGATCATGATGGTATGGGAGGGTGACAATGCCTCTTATGTAGTGGATTGTATCTTGCAGTGACTGGAAGTGTGGGGAGGCAGGGTCTTGTTCTGTCCTTTAAGCCAATGACTGCAGCCCCGCTGCTGGGGATGGGACAGGGGTACTTATTTTCCGATGGTGGGGTAATTAAGCCTAAAAAGCACAGAAATAAAAAAAAAAAACAACAACTTACAGCAACCGTGCTGGAGAAAACCCAAAACCCAGCGAGAGGAAGAAGAGCAAGAGAGAATTGGAATCTAGGAGATTTAGGGGGAATAAGGCCATCGTCATGGAATAAGGTTGATTCTACCTATAGACGCTAATATTAGTCGCCCTCTTAATGACACGGTCTGAACTTGGATTCCTTGGGCTATGGCCGGGTACGGCACTGATGCATTTCTTTTTATTCTGACAGTAGTAGTCATAGTGAGCTTTGCCAGTACCACTGATGCCTCACAACTCATTCATTCAGCATCACACTGAAGAAACTACAGGAGCGTGCCGCGTACTGCTGCTACAACCTTGAGAATGAGTAGCAGGACAGCAGTGGTGATAGAAAGGCTTACAGTCCCTGCAGCTCTCCTTCTACTGATTCATTCAGGGTCAGGTGAAGACAGAGGTCCAATGGAGCACATAGATCATACATTGGTGATTCGTGCACCAGGCTAGGGCCCTCAAACTCTGCAGGCTTTCAGGGGCCCTGCAATGTGCAAGTGGCAGAGCTTCTGGGTAGAAGCCAATCACATAGGAAAAGGGTCTCCTGCAACCCTTATGGGCAAAGAAACTCTGGCAATTCCCTTGCTTGTCAGCTAGCCTCCACTTCTCCAAAGCCATATTAAGGCATACTTGGAATCTTGTGAAAGAGAAAAAGACAGAGGAGCATTTTCAAGCAACATCGGACCTACAATTACTTGCATGATCACAGTCTGATGGCCATTGAGGTGGACCCTCGGATGGCCATTGAGGTGGACCCTCGGATGGCCATTGAGGTGGACCCTGTGATGGCCATTGAGGTGGACCCTCTGATGGCCATTGAGGTGGACCCTCTGATGACCTCTGATGGACAGTCTAAAGGCCATTGAGCTGCAAAGTTTGAGGACCCCAGTCTAATATTGAACACATATTACAATCAGGGACACTTCACCGAGGGCCAGAATCAGCCTGACCTCAAATATCAGAAATATTATCCCCTTTATCCATGTTTATACAAATATATCTCCCTGCAAGTTGTGCTGGTGATATAAATGCAGCAATAAAAGAAATATGCGATGGGGGCAGCAGAATTAATAAACTGTGGGCAAGTAATGGTTCTTATTAAAAAGGAGCCCCATCACTTCCTGATCTTACATTCCACGGATATTCTTACAGATACAAGCCTTCTCCCAGGTAGCTTAAAACACCCCATGTCTTTTTGTGTGGGACTCCTTGGGACTGGGTTGATGGTCTACCCTATACCCCCCTAAAAAGGAGAGAATAAAGGAGAGCAGAGATAGCCAAGCAGGACATAAGAAGAACCCATAATTATAGAGGAACTGGGTATACAGCCCACCATCACAATTCCAGGAGCGAGCTGCAACATCAATGAGAACAGGACGGAAAACACGTCACACGTCAGGAACACGTGGTCCAAAAATAAAAAATTGGGGGGAGGGTAAACAGGTCATAGACAACATATAACATAGCGTGAGCGTGTTAGAAAAGGTAAACATGCCACACACGGGAACTGCAGATGCATCTTTTGGGAGGAGATTAGAAGAACGAGCAAAGTCGGGATAGAGTGCAACTAGAAGGAAGTGGAGTACACTATGGTGTGGTGAATGTTCTGGGTCAGGTAGAAGTCGCAATGACAGGAAAGGGTACAGTGGCAATGCAGGCAGAGCAGGTAGGACACAAGGCGGGAGGTTATAAGAGGGAATCAAAGTTATACAGGATTAAGGAAGGGGGTTGCCATTACAAGTAAACAGATCAAGGAAATGTTAAGTGTTTCCAGTCTAAAGGATTGCAGAAGAAGCATCTATATACCTAAAACAGAACAATGCAGCCAACATTGAGAACACATCACTCACGGAACACACCTTTAGGGCTCACCATCTGCACACTATACAAGTTATGTCATCCCAGCTGGCCCACGAGTCCACTGCAGGCACCTTTCACAGCCATTCATGTTGCCCATTCACACACTATGGGAAGGGGGTAAGTCAGAACCCTCCCTTGCACATACATTCTGCACCTATGGGGAGGATCAGAACCCTCCTCCGCACACACAATTTCTACCTAGGAGGGGGGGGGGGGGGGGGGGGAGGCCCCCCCCC
>NW_017307387.1:340512-342282 GCF_000935625.1 Nanorana parkeri
CAGCCGGGGGGGGGGGGGGGGGGGGGTCAGAGCCCTCCCCTGCACATATGTCCTCCACCTATATGAGATAGGAACCCCCCCATTGCAGATATTTCTACCACCTATTGAGAAAGGGGGATAGGACCCTCCCCTGCATGTCCTCCACCTATGAGGAATTAGAACCTGCCCCTCCCCATATGTCCACCTCTTCCCTGTACATTTATAATCCACCTATGAGGGGTCAGAACCCTTCCCTGTCTTCTACCTATATGAGAGAAGAACCCCCCGCCGCAGATTTTTTCTACCACCTAGTGGGAAAAGGGTTTAGGACCTTCCCCTGCACATGTCCTCCACCTATCAGGATTTAGAACCTTCCCCTCTCCGCATGTCCACTACTTCCCTGTACATAAGGCATCCACCTATGAGGGGTCAGAACCCGTCCCTGTGCATATGTCCTTTACCTAGGAGAGGTCAGAACTCTTCCCTGTACATAAGGCATCCACCTATGAGGGATCAGAACCCTTCCCTGTGCATATGTCCTTTACCTAGGAGAGGTCAGAACCCTTCCCTGTACATAAGGCATCCACCTATGAGGGGTCAGAACCCGTCCCTGTGCATATGTCCTTTACCTAGGAGAGGTCAGAACTCTTCCCTGTACATATGTCATCCACCTATGAGGATTTAGAACCCTTCTTTGTACATATAGCACCCACCTATGGAGAATCAGATCTCTCCTCACCTGCTTAGGAGGTCCTCTCACAGGACTCATGTAGGGAAGCCAATGACAGACAGATCCACCCGTCCTTGCTTTACTTATTAATATGGCAAGTTTTCAATAACTTAATGAACAGATATGGCAAATATGAACTGACCAGACTGTTTGAACACGGGTGTTCCCTTAAGCAGTAATAGAATTTGTCACATTTCTTCTATCAGTACGGATAAGATTGGGGAAGGGCCAGAACCTGCGCCAGGTCTTCATTGCTGTCTGTGTCCATCTACTGGCAAGGCTTTCCTCACTTCCTGTGCGGCCCCCAATGTTGGGAAATGAGGGTGAACCTCCTCAGTGGGAACACAGACAGCGATAAACCCCTGGCAGAGGTTCTCCCCATTTCCTCCTCCATCCAAAACTAAAAGAAAGGAAGCGTTGGCTGGAGCAGGCTGCCAAAAGCTCAATCACCATCATCATCCTGGCGTGCACTGGGGGTCCAATCAACAAATCCAACCGTGGCTACTTTATTGTGTATTCCTTTTTGCCATTTTATTGAGTATTTGTCCCCACTATGAAAGCACAATAAAAGTGAAAGGTTTCATTCTGTCCTGGTTCCCACACTGCTGTGCCCCCCAGCATACACTACACAGGCCCTTCACTCTCCATATGCGTGTTCACCACAACGTGATGCCGTGTGATACAAAAAAGTAATTCATGCACGCTCAACCACTGAAGTAGGGGAAGACGTGGAAAATGGCACATTGTGGTGGAGGCTGTGATGGGTGATCATGTGGTTTCTTTGTGGAATTCACACCGGCTGTGAACATTTGAGCCATCCCTATTCAGAGTATTCTGTACAATTTGATCCCTTCTTCTGGAGGCCTACAAATTATCTTCATGTTTAGAACTCATCTATGACCTCAGATACATTCCTATAACAGGGCCTGGGAGCCTGGGGTTGCCTTCATATAGAAGGATGGGCGCACAGCCCTGGGGCAAGTATCTGAGGCCAGGAACAATCAAGGAGGACATCCAAATGATGTAGAAGAGCAATGTTTGTGTTTAGGTCAGCAGGTGTG
>NW_017307387.1:342621-345873 GCF_000935625.1 Nanorana parkeri
GACAAGTACTTGTACTCGCCCAAATGCTCCGATGCCTAGACCAAAACTTCCGGTATCAGGAAGCCGGGCAGCGCGTCATTACACGCTGCCTGGCTTCCTGATTGGCCGGGAAGCCACCTTCCACCTTCATGCTCCCTAGTCACCTCATGCCAGCTTCCCGCCCAATCAGGAAGCCGACTGCGCCCGGCTTCCTGATTGGCCAGAAAGCCGGCTCCTTGCTTTCCTGTCCCCTAGTGACGAGAAGCATGGGGATGGCTTCCCTGCTAATCGGGAAGCCGGGTGATTACACACCGCCTGGCTTCCTGAATTGGACTTCCGAAAAAAAATATCGGTACTCGAAACAAAAATACCGGTATCAATCGGTGCATCCCGAATATATACATCAAATATCGGATTCGGTTTTTATTTTCACCAGCTCCCGAAACACTACAATACTCGGAAATAGGATTTCCCATCTAGTACACAATTTACAACCCCAGAGGTGATTTGTGTAACGTCTCCATTAAAAAGACCGCATTTCATTCCCGATTACCAATAGTGGCCATCCTAGTAGTGTTGCCTCCACCTTGACACATGCCTTTGCCATATTTGTTCCACCTGACGAGTATACAGTCTTTACGATCTTCCAGCAAGCACCAGAAACTCCTAAATTATCAGCCGGCTTTAGAGATCTTCCGATACCTCCGGAAGTAATGCCCAGATAACAGTACTACAACTCCTATCTATACACCTCATAGTAGGAGAATCCCCCACCAAACATATGCTGACACTTCCAGCCTTCCACGCAGACTCTGCCATGTAACAAACTATTTTTAAAACTGCAGAATATAAAGCAGACAATTGAGTTATACTAATTATATGTATGAGAGCAAATAATCATCCCGCGCCATGACCGGCACTCAACCAAACCCATGATCAGTACTCATCCCATCCCGTGACCGGCACCCAACCCATGCCCAACACGTCACCCATGCCCGACACCCAACCCATGCCCGACACGCCACCCATGCCATGACCGACACCCAACCCATGACCAACACGCCACCCATGCCATGACTGACACCCATTCCACCTTTTCTTCCACATTCCAGCACACCATCCACACATGCACACAGCGTACAAAAGACAGGAGGCAGCGGTGTTATGACAGGGTGGGGGACATGCAGGAGACCGTTATGGCTCTTGGTGAGACAATCATAAGAAGTGACCACCAGCTGCCCTGACAAAAACATAGCAAGTGAGGGGCAGCTTTGCCGACAAGCACTCCACCCCCAATTGGTATTTCCTGGTTTCTCAGACAGGATCTGCGCCCCCCTCAGGCAGGGCAGATAACACACAGCTGTCCAAACACTGCGGCGGGTAACAATGGGCCATGAATAATCTAGACCATGAGACATTTTGGTGAATACAAATGTGGAAAAGTACAGATACAGTTACTGGAATAGTAGGCAGATGAAAGGATTCCACGGATGGAATGCCCAGCTGTGTGCAATCTGCAAAATGGATGAAATACTATTGCTGCCGAGGGCACTATTAATAGAAGTTTGTGGGTGGTGTGTTCGGGGTGGAGTAGCTGCCCTCTCTTTTATTGCTGCGCTCCTGGATGTCATGATGAGGGATCTGTACTTACCCCGCTCCACTCCACGCTTCCAATACTCACTTCTTCTGCCCCCTCTGTGCCACCATCGTACTTCACACTACTCCGGCTTGAATCACGCCCTTTTCTCCGTTGTTCGGGGGTCTCGCCATCTTTTAGGAGTTGGGCAACTTTTGTCTGGTTGACGGGATCCAGTCCCTGGACACACAGAGGATGGACAGGGTGAAATAACCTCTCATATCATCGCCACCTCATTCCGACGGAGGAGCCGGAATGAGAAGTTTATGATAAGAAGGGAGCAGATTATCCTCCCCATTCAGGAAGAAAAGGGATCACTGATCAAAGAGTATCCTCTCACCTGTCTGCGGGACCGCATTGCACACTCTTCCAGAGTCTCTGCTGCTTCCAGCTTGCCCTGGCGCCGGTATAATGCTCCGAGGTTTCGGAGGGTGGTGTTCACTGTCGGGCTGGAGGAAGTTTAGATACAGATCATATAAATGGCGAATTAAATGTTCACAAATCACAAATTAAAGCGAGAGAAATGAATTGTATAAGGCGGCATGGGATTAGTGAAGAGGAGTGCACAATGAATGGCTGCGACGGCACAGTGGTTAAAAAGTCTACTATACAGAGACAATAAACAGCAGCCGCTAATCCAAGAAACACAATGTGGAGGAATGGCGTTTCAATTATTATCAGATTATGAATTAGGGATGCAGACCTGAACAGAGGACACTTACCTATTTACTCTGCAAGCTTTGTACCAACCCCCATATTCAGAATACGGTGTACTGTCATTATGAGAGGTCTGATAAAAAAAACAGAGACAGAAGGAAGCATGAGACAGAGACAACAACATAGACCACAAAGAGGCACACAACGGGGGGCGTGACCACAAAGAGGCAGACACAGGGGGGGCACAAGGACAAGGTAGTCACAGGGGGGAGAGGGGAAAAGGAAAAGGCAGTCACAGGGGGGAGAGGGGAAACAAGGAAAAGGCAGTCACAGGGGGAGGCTTTGATTTTCTGCTTGCAAATGGCACCTGCTGTCTGTATTGCTGACACAGGGAAGATAGACTGGTAGCACCCGCAGGTCTTACCTTGCTCATCTCCTCTCTTTCCTCAGCATGCATCCAGATGGGCTTGTGGTCATCTGCAGGACAGAGATCAGAGTATTGGCATTTGAGAAACATATAAGTGTCAGGTATGGGAGACTGTACTGGAACTTACCATCCACCGAGCCGAACTCCTTTACATGAGCCTGTGTCAGGATGTCCTTGTACAGCTGTTCGGCTGCCTTAAACTTTCCTTGTTTCAGGTAACATGAGGCCTGGGGAAGAGAGGTCAGGGATAAAAAGATGGGTCACACTGCTGATTTGGTGGTGCATTCACACAATGCACCACCAATAACCAGCATATTCCAACACGACATAGCCAGATCCCTCACACAACCAACGGAACAGGGTGGAATCCAACAGATCGGCACCAGATCCCTCACACAACTAAGGGAACCTAACCAGATCCCTCATATAACACACCTGAAGGTTTATTTTCACCAGTTGCTGATTTCACCATCAGCAGAATAAGATGCACCCCCAAATAGCATACCTCATCTCAGAACACCCCCCCCCCCCCCCCCCCCCCCCCCCACCCCAC
>NW_017307387.1:345933-356059 GCF_000935625.1 Nanorana parkeri
TGTTTCAGGCCCCAGGTGAATGTCCCATAACCGTTCCTGCTCATTGCCATTTATGAAATGATCACACAGGACAACCAGTACAAAAACACCCACCAGGTTGTTCTTTGTTTTGGCAACATTTGGGTCATCAGGACCAAGTCGGGCTTGGTAAATCTCCAAAGCGCGGCAGTAATAGTATTCCACTTCATCGTACTTTCCCTGGTTTTGACACAGCAGAGCAAGATTGTTCAGTTGTTTCGCCACATCCGGATGATCCTTCCCGAGGACCTGAAATCAAAACGTCACAATCTGTCTAAGCATGATGAGGAAAGACGGTCTAAAGACCAGGGCATGCATGACAGGAGGAGGGGCCAAAGACCAGGGCATGCATGACAGGAGGAGGGGCCAAAGACCAGGGCATGCATGACAGGAGGAGGGCCCAAAGACCAGGGCATACATGAAGGGAGGAAGGGCCGAAGACCCAGGCATGCATGATAGGCGGAGGGGCCAAAGACCAGGGGAATGGATTGCAGGGGCCAAAGGCCAGGGAATGTGCAACAGGGAGAGGGGGCAAGTACCAAGAATGTACCAACATGTGTGGCAGGCGGTGAATGAGAAGTCAAAAACCAGGGCACATGTTGTAGGGACAGGAGGACGGGGCAAATATCAAGGCATGGATGGCATGAGGAGCGGACAAAGACCAAGGCATGGGTGGCAGGGGCCAAAGACTAGGGAATATGTGACAGGAGGAGAGGCCAAAGATGAGGACATGCACGGTAGGGATAGAGGCCAAAGACGAGGGCACACGTGGTAGGCAGAGAATGAGAGGCCAAAGACCAGGGCACATGGTGCAGGGAGAGGATGAGAAACAGCAGGAGGGACAAAAGACCAGGGCACATATGGCAGGAGGAGAGGCCAAAAGGGCTTACATGGTAGTGATAAGGTCAAAGACCAAGGTACTCAAGGCAGGATTTGAGGCCAAAGACTAGAACACGTGTGGCAGGCTGAGAATGAGAGGCCAAAGACCATGACAGATGTTGCAGGGACAGGAGGAGAGGCCAAAGACCAGAGTAAAAAAGGCAGGAAAGAAAAAGGTAAAGACTAGAGCACACATGGCAAGGAGAACAGGTGGTGCTGATAACCTGGTCACATGTGGCAAAGGAGAGACAGACCGATCTGAAGGATGAGACGCAGCATGTTTTTGTGTTTTCCTTTTGTTGGGGGAGAGGGGAGGGCCTTCCGAGAGGAGAAGCCATTATAGGAGGAGGAAGAAAAGACCAGAGCACACATGGAAGGAGGAGGAGGAAAAGACCAAAGAATGAATAGCAGGGACAAGGGCAGGGGCCAAAGACCAGGGAATATGTGGAAGGGGAGAGGCCAAAGATGAGGGCATGCATGGGAGGGATAGAGGCTGAAGACCAACGACCAGGGTATGCGTGGCAGGGGTTGAAGCCAAGGACCAGGACATATGTGGCAGGTAGGGAATGAGAGGCTAAAGACCAGGGCATGCATGGAAGGTAAAAAACCAGGGCACACGTGGCAGGGATTGAGGCCAATGACTAGAGCACGCGTGGCAGCAGAGAGGGCAAAGATCAGGACAGATGTCGCATGGACAGGAGGAGAGGCCAAAGACCGAGGTACAAGTGGGAAAAGAGAAAAGGTGAAGACTAGAGCACACATGGCAGGAGAATGGGTGGAGCTGATGACCTGGTCACATGAGACAAGGAGACGCAGACAGACCGGAAGGCCATTAGCACACACGGGTTCTAGAAGAAAACAAAAGTCTGGTTTTACCTTCTCTCGGATTTCCAATGCTCTCTTGCACAGAGGTTCTGCCTCTCGATATTTTCCACGCTTGCCATACAACACTGCCAGGTTATTTAGGGTTGCCGCCACCTACAAACACAAAGAAGAAATGAAGATCTTAGTAAACTTCCAAGAGCCCCGTGTTGTCATTTAGCAAAGCCTGAAGTTTCATCCTGTCCATCAACGAGCAAGGATCTGATCACACAATAACCTACTAACCCAAAGGCCTCTCCGAGCCATCCTACGTGAGCCATCATCTAGTTAGGTCTGCCTTTCCCTCTCACCCACTGACCGTCTACCATGTGGTGCCCCAGATCGTGTATTACATACCGCTGGGTGGTCCTTGCCCAGGGTCTTCTCTCGGATGGACAGTGCGTCATTTAGGAGATGGGCAGCTTCTTTGTATTTGTTCTGGTCCCGGTATACTAGTGCCAAGATGTTCAGCATGGTCGCCACGTCAGGATGGTCGTGTCCGGAGGTTTTCTCCAGGTCTTCCAGCGCTTGCTTGCAGAGAGGCACAGCAACCTCATAGCGCCCCTGGGAAGCGTACTGGATCACAAGATTGTGTAGTGTGCGAAGTCGTGCCGGAATCTCATATCCACCCTGCTGGGCAGCTGCAGCCGCTGCACTGTGCTGGTGAGTAACTGAGAGGAGGGGGGGGGATTAATTTCCTGATTACAAATATATGTAATGATCAATGACCTCTAATAAAAACACAGCACCCCCTAAGGCCTCATTCACAGAGGCCAGTACGTACAGCTCCGTGCTGCGTGCACGGCCGTATCGGGCAGCTCCCGGGAAGGACAGGTGCTGTGTGTGATTAGTACGCAGCCTCTGCCCTTCTCTATGGGAGTACGCCGACCTACGCTCACCCGCCCTGCACGTCCGTGCGGGTAGTCCGTACTCGTACGCTGACAGGATGGATCCTGTCTGCCCTCGAGCCGGGAAACCCGCACCGACCTGCACTTGTGGTGAGCGTAGGGCGGCGTATGGCCGCGTACTCCCATAGAGAAGGGCAGAGGCTGCGTACTAATCACACACAGCCCCTGTCCTTCCCGGGAGCTGCCCGATACGGCCGTGCACGCAGCACGGAGCTGTACGTACCGGCCTCTTCTCGTGTGAATGAGACCTAACCCATAATGACCAACAAGATGGAGGACTAATGAAGGAGCACAATGTTATTGACAATTCCCAAACATCCACCATCCCCAGAGGAAGGCTTAGAACCCTGGGACACAGGGAGAAAAAGAAGGGAGGAAGTTTTGATCTGTTGTCAGCATGCTGTCTGTGTCTCATTTCCTGTCCTGGTGAAAGACCAAAAGAGGAAATGAGGAAATCTCCCCAATGGGAACACAGACGGCAATGGACAGAAGTTCTAACCTCCTGTTAGAAGGTAAAAAGTTTAAAAAAAGCAAGCTTTGGCTGTAGCTAGGATTTAAAGAGACCCTGTCATTTGGCACATGTATACGCCCCCAGCCATGCTCCCTCCCCACACTGCCGGAGCACTCGCTAAATGGAGCGGGGCCTCCATGCATGGGGAGCAGATGACCTCCTCTACATGGCAGTGGTACGGCCTAAGCAGCCAATCACCCGGCCCAAACATATTCATGTGGGGGGTATGCTGTCATGTCCAGTCCACATGAGGGAGCATTGCTAGGCAAGTGCAAATGGCTTGGGGAGTGAGCAACTAGACGGGGTCTCTTTAAAGCACATCTAAACCACAAAACAAAAATAACTTATACTGCAGCTCACCAGTCTTTAGACGTGGCGGCTGCATTAGTTTTCTTTCTTTCAGGCTTTTTTCCCCTGATGATCCTGCCAGTAACACACTTCCTGTCCTAGGGTGACCACACTCACTCATTGTACTGTATCTATGGTGGAGCAGCGTTGTCACTGGGCTGCACTTCTGATCTGGACTACAAACACTTCCTCTCTTCATCTCCATTACATAGGGGGAATTAGTAGTTTAGGAAGGCAACACCATAGGTGATTTAAGTTCACCTCACACGAAGTGACAACGCCACGGCATTTCTGGCAGGATCAACCGGTACTTTCTGTACTCGCTGAAAGGGAAAATGAATGCAGCCACCACATGGAAGGACTGGTAAGGTGCAATATATTACGTTTTTGTTCTTAAAGAAAACCTCCGGGCAGATATTGTATTAACCCTTGTAGTGGAGCTACCCCCGCACTGCAAGGGTTAACCGTTCGTTTTTGCCTAGGGTAAAAAAAAAAAAAAAAAGATTCCCCAACCTCGGAGCCGGCAGCGCACTCCAGCCTCTCTTCTCCTCCGCTGCAGGGATGGAAAGTCCCTCAGCGTCAGTCGGCCGGCTGGGAAACTCTTTTTTTGTTTTATAACCCTAGGCCAAAAGGAGAAGTTAACCCTTTCAGTGTGAGGAGAGCCCCAATAATATTTCTGCCCGTGTCATCTCACAGACTCCTCAAATACAAGCAAGGAGGCAAACGACCGATCGTTGGAACATTGACCATCAAAATCCGACGCTCCCATCTTCTGATACTCACTTCCTTGTCCAGACTCTTCCTCCTCGTTCGGGAAAAGTTCATCCAAGTTGTCTTTCGCAGAATCTCCTTCCTTCTCCTCCTGAGAGAGAACAGAACAGCTCATGAGAACAATGGTTACACAGAGGGTAGCAGGGACCTGGCGGTCATAATGAGTATTTCCTCCTCCCTCTCAGATGCCGCTAGGTGTATCACCGGGGTACTGGCGTCACATGACTGGCGAGAAGGGAAATCTGTTTTTGGCGGGTTTGGCATTTTCGGAAAGCCGAGATGAAACCAGGACAGAGTGGACGTCTTACTCCTGAACATAATGTAACAAGATGATGATAAAATGATTCAAGAAGATTAAAGCTGAACTCCGGGAACATGAACACTTCCTCACTAAAGGATATTAAAGTCCACTTTGTGTGAACCCAATGCCTTTGAAATTCCATTTATTCCCTTGTAAAAATCAGAAATCAAAAGCAGGTCCACCCACTACAGGCTGCCTGCAGGAAACTGCAGGAGGGGCGGAAACAAGACCAGTCCCCCTGCACAAGGAGAGAGAACAGCAATGAGCGGTCTTTTTTACAGGAGGGGGAGGAGACAAGACCAGTCCCCCTGCACAAGGAGAGCAGCAGTGAGTGGTCTTTATTAGAGGAGGGGGCAGGGACAAGACAAGTCATCCGGCACAAGGAGAGCAGCAGTGAGTGGTCTTTATTACAGGAGGGGGAGGAGACAAGACCAGTCCCCCTGCACAAGGAGAGAGCAGCAGTGAGCGGTCTTTATTACAGGAAGGGGCTGAGACAAGACCAGTCCCCCTGCACAAGGAGAGCAGCAGTGAGTGGTCTTTATTACAGGAGGGGGCAGGGACAAGACAAGTCATCCGGCACAAGGAGAGCAGCAGTGACCAGTCTTTATTACAGGAGGGGGAGGAGACAAGACTAGTCACCCTGCACAAGGAGAGAGAACAGCAGTGAGCGGTCTTTATTACAGGAGGGGGCAGGGACAAGACCAGTCACCCTGCACAAGGAGAGAGAGAGCAGTGAGCAGTCTTTATTACAGGAGGGGGCGGAGATAAGACCAGTCACCCTGCACAAGGAGAATACACATGCCTCTTGTATGGGGCCAATATATGCTGATCCCGGAGTTCAGCTTTAAGATGATATTTTACAGATCTGGGTGGACAGTTGGGGATGGAAGGTCCAGGAAATGCCCCCAGAGATGTCACTATGGAGATATAAGCAGGAAGTGAGAAGTTCTGTGTTGTCATTGATATGAAGGAAGATGATGAGTTATTGATGTACGATTCCCCTCATAAGTGACCACATCCGGGTCTCCTGACATACAAATCAGAGTTCAGCGGATTGCAGTCGGTAATTATAGGTCAGAACTCCGATCAGCGACTTACCGTAGGTGACACGTCCTCGTCGTACTTCTTCAGCTGATTCATGAACTCCAGATGTTTCTTCTCCTCCTCCAGTTGGGCCACGTTCTGCTCGCTGTGCTGCAGCTTCTGTTGGGTGTTGGCCAGCTCGTCTCGGAGCCACTGGTTCTCCTGGCACAGGCGCCTCACCTGTGCCCGCAACTTCTGCTTCTCTGACTCTACAGCCGTCAGGTGATTGGACAGCGCCATCATCAGCTGCAACAGAACAACAGGTCAACGTTAAAGCTGGACACCAGGCAACGTGCTAAATATACATTTGGGAGCTGGTTTACCTGCCTAAGGATTTGTATGTCTGCCTATCTAGTCCTCAGATTCACACAGCCCTGTCTGGAAGAATGTATGCTACCTAAATGACTACTATGGTCCCTATAGAACATAAGGCAGCCTGTAAAAAAAAAAAGTCACTATACTTACCTTTCCAGCGGCCTGTGTCTTGAAAAGCTGCAACGACTTACCATAAAAGCTCTCTCTGGCCCCATGGAGGGAGAGCGGTACAATCACACACAAAAGGCACACCTACAAGAGTAGGCAAGAGTAAGGGTATACGTCAATCCCAGACTGGTGAAAGGTGGCACTACAAAGAAAATTGAAGATGAAGAAAAAAACCCATCAACTTCAACACCAAGAGGTGTCTCAGGAGCCTTCCAGTAGAACTCTGAAGGACCGCCACAAAACATAGTTGCAGGAATCTCCTGACCTTCCCTGGTCCAGTGAAATGTCCATAGTCACCGACAAAGGAACAAGAAAGCCTCACTGCTAAGAACATTCACCTAGTTAAGGGTAGAAGAAGGGAAGGCATTCCGGAGAAGCTGTGGATCAGCCACAGGAGGAGGACTTATCCCCAAGTGATCAGGTCCCACAAAGGCCTCCTGATACTCTATACTTAGCGAAAGGTGGGGGGGTGTACACCCAGCGGGATCCCAGCATGTTCGGCCTGATGACAATCTAGGGAGACACAGAGTGACCATCTCTGCCCTTCACTCAGGAGATGACGAGCACCCAGGTGCTCAAACCTTCAATCCATTTTACTTCAGAGCGGAGATCACCAGTTGAGGAGAGATAAATGCATGGTCTTCAATAAAGGAAAGTGCAACCAAGAGTAGTACGTCATCCAATGAAGGGACCAGGCCACTTGTTCTGTTGCAAGGAGGGACATCTTAATGATGTCCAGTGGAGTCCAACTCAGGAAGCCAGTGTGCCAGTGTCCAAAACCACCAAGAGATATCTCAGGAGGCAGAAGAACTCTGAAGGACCTCCACAAAACATAGTTGCAGGAATCTCCTTACCTTCCCCAGTCCAGTGAAATGTCCATAGTCACTGAGAAAGGAAGAAGAAAGCCTCACTGCTAAGAACATTCACCTGGTTAAGGGTAGAAGAAGGGAAGGCTTCTGGAGAGACAGTCTAAAGAAGCTGTGGATCAGCCACAGACAGAGGACTCCTCCCCAAGTGATCAGGTCCCACAAAGGCCTCTTGACATACTCTATACTCAGCAGGGGTGTACACCCAGCGGGATCCCAGCATGTTTTGCCTGATGACAATCTAGGGGGACTCAGAGTGACCATCTCTGCCCTTCACTCAGGAGATGACGAGCACCCAGGTGCTCAAACCTTCAATCCATTTTCCTTCAGTGCGGAGAGCACCAGCTTAAGGTGGCCATACACTGTACAACCATCGCAAGACCTTTGTCTTGCGATGGTTGTAAAGTGATTAAAAAAAAACGTACGATCTGCCCATCTTGGACAGGCAGATCGCACTCTCGATCATCGCAAGCCCGCCCCCCTGAGGGGCGGGCTTCTGATGACCGCAATGCTGAACGGGCAGTGTGCGCGTGCGCACACCGGCCTGTTCGGCATTTGTCTCCCGAGCACTGTTCAAACCAGCCGAAAATCGTACGATTCTCGGCTGGTTTTCTAACATGCTCCTTAGACAAAAGACGTGCAACCTTACAGTAGAAATGGTCGCACGTCTTCGCTCACACTGTTCGATTCTCGTATGATCGCGGGATTTCCCGCGATTCTCGTACGAGAATCGAGCAGTGTATGGGCACCTTAAGACGTAAATGCAAATGCATGGTCTTCAATGAGGACAGTGCAACCAAGAGTAGTACGTCGAAAGGACCAGGCCACTTGTTCTGTCGCAAGGAGGGGCATCTTAATGATGTCCAGTGGAGTCCAACTCAGGAAGCCGGCTCCAGGCAGTTTCCCCTAATGAAGAAGTAACCATATGATCTAGGGAGCCAGACTATAGCCCCGGCTATGTGACACCCACCCCCCACTTTCTGGGGCAGATAGGAGAGACCAACCTCACTTGTAGAGACTGATGGGCCACTCTAGAAAGTATCTTGTCCTTAGAGACAACATAGATGTCTCGCTCAGAGCCCAGGTGGCCCACAGCCATAGACATGGGCCGAAAGCCAATGAGAGAAGGGAAGACTATCCTGGGGGTCCAATGGCCCACAGGGTTTAGACCTTTTTAGAGAAGGTTTACGCTGGACTGCCATTGGTGTCAGGTAGCCATCGACGATCGGGCCCTGCAGGTGTCTATCTGGTTATATCATGTAGGAGTTCCTCAGAAGGACGCTGACTGCAAAGGTCCAAAAGTGACCCTGTTTTTTTTTTAAAGGGGAAAATCCATGAAAACGGGGACCTGCGGTAGAAGCAGAAGGATGCTTTTTATAGGAATCTACCCTTTATGACATGGTTTCACAGACTAAAGTCACCCCCAAAATGTGACTGAGGGCAAGGACCAGTCAAACCAAACAGATAACAGATTTGGGGGGGGGGGAGACCCTAGCAGGCTGTCAGTGGAATCCCAAAAGTTGAGCACATTCTCAACCAGTCCAGTCACCACCAACCGTCTACAGATGTAGACAACTAAAAATTGTACCCAGGACAACGCTGGCTGCCACAATGACAGGCTGTGCGCTGGTGATAGAGCGGTCAGGATACTCTACGTAGGATGATAAATGTGTCCAACTACTCATAGAAGGCAGGAGTGGGGGCAAAGCCAAGGGCCACACACCTAGGACTCCTCATTTTGAATCAGGTCAGTAATTACATCCAATAACTCCAGACGAGAGCCGGGATTGGCTGCTTTTCTTGTTTTACATTTATAGTCATTTCATCCGGATGGTCGGGAAATCTTCCAAGAGTTGGGAATGAGTTGGGAGGATACACCTTGTAGATTCTTCTGGGTACTGCATTGCCAGATGTGCTCTAAAAAATAGGGGGTGCACCGATGCTAGTATCGGTACTAGTATTGGTGCTGATGCGGAGTATTTGGGCGAGTACTCATACTCAGGGGCGTCCCGAGGCTGGGCGACACCCGGAGCGGTAACCGAGTGTCACCCCGCCGAGACGTCACTGCGCGTGACGTCACCACGTGGGTGCGCGATGACGTCATCGCGCACGCGCGTCAGCATTCTGATACCTGCCGGCGGCCATCTTGGTGATGGACGCCGGCAGAGAGAGGAGGGGACAGTCACCCGGCGGGATGAGGTATGCCGCCAGGTCCCCTCCTCTCTCCTGATACTGTCGGGGGTTCGGTCCATGACCGAGCACCCGACTTTTCAGAGGGGGGTGACACCAAAATGACTAAGTCATTTTGGTGTCACCCCTCCAATGGTGGCACCCGGGTGCGGGCCGCAACCCCCGCATCCCCCTTGTGACGCCACTGCTCATACTCACCCAAATGCTCTGATGCCTAGCCCAATACCTGAACTTTCGGTATCAGGAAGCCAGGTGGTGTGTCATTACACGCAGCCCAGCTTCCTGATTGACCATTAAGCCGGCTCCATGCTCCCTCCTCACTTGGTGACGGCCAATCAGGAAGCCGGGTAGCGTGTAATGACTTGCTGCCTGGCTTCCTGACTGGTCGATGAGGGAGCCGGACGGCGAGTCATTACCCGCTCCCCGGCTTCCTGATGGGCCAGAAAGCTGGCTCCATGCTTCCTCGTCACCTGGTTGATGAGGAAGCATGGAGATGGCTTCCCTGCTAACCGGGAAGTTGGGCGGTGAGTCATAACACGCAACCTGGTTTCCTTATTGGAACTTCCGGTACCTGTATTCGGTATCAGCGAGTACCGAAAAAAAATATCGGTACTCGATACCAAAAAAACGGTATTGGTGCATCCCGACTATAAAACAAAGCCAGTCTTTACTTTTTGAGTACAGGTCCACTTCAACTGAACCCCTAAGGGCCTCTGTCAACGGCTTTAGGCAGCATGCGTCAATGGCATCAGACTTCAAGATGCTTTACACCGCATTCACAACGCATTGGCAGCTGCATCTGACCTGCAGTTGACTTCCTTCACCTGGTTCTGCCTTCCCATAGACTTGTATAGGACGGTAATACTTGAAGTGAATAAAAGACAGTCAACACAAACTCCAAATCCAC
>NW_017307387.1:356129-364483 GCF_000935625.1 Nanorana parkeri
TCATAGAGATGAAGGGATAAACACTCCTCACCTGTGCCTCGCCCAGCCCGAGCTCGATCATTTCTACGGACTTGCGCAGCAGACCCGACTTCTCGTGCACCAGATTGGCCTCCTCGTCCTTCTTGAGACATTTGATGGTTTCCAGCAGGCTGTGCAGGATGGAGTTGTGCTCGTTGCGGAGGGCCTCCAGGCCTTGCATCACCAGCTTGGTGTGGGAGATAATCTCCTCCTGTGACAACTTGTCCAGCTTCTCCTCCCGGGGGTACATCATCACTGACATCTCCCTGGAAGAACACAGAAATAACGGGGTCACCGCCATGTCACTGGAGACACAAGAGATACCAGCTACATCACCGCCGCCATGTCCCTGGAGACACAGAGATACGGGGTACATCACCGCCGCCATGTCCCTGGAGACACAGACATACCAGCTACATCACCACCGCCATGTCCCTGGAGACACAGAGATACGGGGTACATCACCGCCGTCATGTCCTTGGAGACACAGAGATACGGGGTACATCACCACCATGTCCCTGGAGACACAGAGATACCAGCTACATCACCACCGCCATGTCCCCAGAGACACAGAGATACCAGCTACATCACCACCGCCATGTCCCCGGAGACACAGAGATACCAGCTACATCACCGCCGCCATGTCCCTGGAGACACAGCGATACCAGCTACATCACCACCGCCATGTCCCTGGAGACACCCGCTACATCACCACCGCCATGTCCCTGGAGACACCAGCTACATCACCACCGCCATGTCCCTGGAGACACCCGCTACATCACCACCGCCATGTCCCTGGAGACACCCGCTACATCACCACCGCCATGTCCCTGGAGACACCCGCTACATCACCACCGCCATGTCCCTGGAGACACCCGCTACATCACCACCGCCATGTCCCTGGAGACACCCGCTACATCACCACCGCCATGTCCCTGGAGACACCCGCTACATCACCACCGCCATGTCCCTGGAGACACCCGCTACATCACCACCGCCATGTCCCTGGAGACACCCGCTACATCACCACCGCCATGTCCCTGGAGACACCCGCTACATCACCACCGCCATGTCCCTGGAGACACCCGCTACATCACCACCGCCATGTCCCTGGAGACACCCGCTACATCACCACCGCCATGTCCCTGGAGACACCCGCTACATCACCACCGCCATGTCCCTGGAGACACCCGCTACATCACCACCGCCATGTCCCTGGAGACACCCGCTACATCACCACCGCCATGTCCCTGGAGACACCCGCTACATCACCACCGCCATGTCCCTGGAGACACCCGCTACATCACCACCGCCATGTCCCTGGAGACACCCGCTACATCACCACCGCCATGTCCCTGGAGACACCCGCTACATCACCACCGCCATGTCCCTGGAGACACCCGCTACATCACCACCGCCATGTCCCTGGAGACACCCGCTACATCACCACCGCCATGTCCCTGGAGACACCCGCTACATCACCACCGCCATGTCCCTGGAGACACCCGCTACATCACCACCGCCATGTCCCTGGAGACACCCGCTACATCACCACCGCCATGTCCCTGGAGACACCCGCTACATCACCACCGCCATGTCCCTGGAGACACCCGCTACATCACCACCGCCATGTCCCTGGAGACACCCGCTACATCACCACCGCCATGTCCCTGGAGACACCCGCTACATCACCACCGCCATGTCCCTGGAGACACCCGCTACATCACCACCGCCATGTCCCTGGAGACACCCGCTACATCACCACCGCCATGTCCCTGGAGACACCCGCTACATCACCACCGCCATGTCCCTGGAGACACCCGCTACATCACCACCGCCATGTCCCTGGAGACACCCGCTACATCACCACCGCCATGTCCCTGGAGACACCCGCTACATCACCACCGCCATGTCCCTGGAGACACCCGCTACATCACCACCGCCATGTCCCTGGAGACACCCGCTACATCACCACCGCCATGTCCCTGGAGACACCCGCTACATCACCACCGCCATGTCCCTGGAGACACCCGCTACATCACCACCGCCATGTCCCTGGAGACACAGCGATACCAGCTACATCACCACCGCTATGTCCCCAGAGACACAGAGATACCAGCTTCATCACCACCGCCATGTCCCCGGAGACACAGAGATACCAGATACATCGCCACCATGTCCCTGGAGACACAGATATACCAGATACATCACCACCGCCATGTCCCCAGAGACACAGAGATACGGGGTACATCACCACCACGTCCCCAGAGACACCAGCTACATCACCACCACCATGTCCCTGGAGACACAGCGATACCAGATACATCACCGCCATGTCCCTGGAGACACAGAGATATGGTGTACATCACCACCGCCATGTCCCTGGAGACACAGCGATACCAGATACATCACCGCCATGTCCCTGGAGACACAGAGATATGGTGTACATCACCACCGCCATGTCCCTGGAGACACAGCGATACCAGATACATCACCGCCATGTCCCTGGAGACACAGAGATATGGTGTACATCACCACCGCCATGTCCCTGGAGACACAGCGATACCAGATACATCACCGCCATGTCCCTGGAGACACAGAGATATGGTGTACATCACCACCGCCATGTCCCTGGAGACACAGAGAAAGCAGCTACATCACCACCGCTATGTCCCCAGAGACACAGAGATACCAGCTTCATCACGACCGCCATGTCCCCGGAGACACAGAGATACCAGTTACATCACCACCACCCTGTCCCCAGAGACACAGACATACCAGCTACATCACCACCGCCATGTCCCCAGAGACACAGAGATACCAGATACATCGCCACCATGTCCCTGGAGACACAGATATACCAGCTACATCACCACCGCCATGTCCCCAGAGACACAGATATGGTGTACATCATCACCGCCATGTCCCTGGAGACACAGAGATATGGTGTACATCACCACCGCCATGTCCCTGGAGACACAGAGAAAGCAGCTACATCACCACCGCCATGTGCCTGGAGACACAGACATACCAGCTACATCACCACCACCATGTCCCCGGAGACACAGACATACCAGCTACATCACCACCGCCATGTCCCTGGAGACACAGAGATACCAGCTACATCACCACCATGTCCCCGGAGACACAGACATACCAGCTACATCACCAACATGTCCCTGGAGACACAGAGATACCAGCTACATCACCACCGCCATGTTCCTGGAGACACAGGCTATGGGAGGAGACAACCAGATTGAAATAGACAGAACTGTGAAGAGGGTTGGCACAGATTTGGTGCACTGACCAGTTGGGGAACCCCACAGGACCCCGAACACCTTCTGCACAGTGCCAGGGCGGCATTCAGTACCAGTGGCTCCCTCTACTGGCAGTGTGTGAGGACGACACGCAGTACACAGACACTGATAGGTGAGCAAGGATGTGACACACTGACCAGGAGAACATCTGTAATAGAATCTGAACAGAAAAGAGGAACGGACTGACACCGGTGCCCTTAACCCTCTGTGTGCCCCCCACCACCGGTACCATTAACCCTCTGTGTGCCCCCCACCACCGGTACCATTAACCCTCTGTGTGCCCCCCATCACCAGTGCAAACCCCACAGGACCCCGAACACCTTCTGCACAGTGCCAGGGCGGCATTCAGTACCAGTGGCTCCCTCTACTGGCAGTGTGTGAGGACGACACGCAGTACACAGACACTGATAGGTGAGCAAGGATGTGACACACTGACCAGGAGAACATCTGTAATAGAATCTGAACAGAAAAGAGGAACGGACTGACACCGGTGCCCTTAACCCTCTGTGTGCCCCCCCCCACCGGTACCATTAACCCTCTGTGTGCCCCCCACCACCGGTACCATTAACCCTCTGTGTGCCCCCATCACCAGTGCCATTAACCCTCTGTGTGCTCCCATCACCGGTACCATTAACCCTCTGTGTGCCCCCTACCACAGGTACCATTAGCCCTCTATGTGACCCCCATCACCGGTGCAATTAACCCTCTGTGTGCCCCCAATCACCGGCACTGATGTCATTACCACTTTGCATGTCACCTGTCACTAACACAACCATCACCCGCCCTCTGCACCCGGCCCATTGCCGGCACTGTCATCATTAACCCTCTAGCCGCCATCTATTTCTAACATTGCCACCATTAACCCTCAGCATGCCGGCTGTAGATGGGCGGACTCTGGCTTTGACACAGAGAACACTGACGGGGTCGGTGGTTGTTATTATTATTCAGGATTGCCCAGAATCATTTTTGGGGAGACACCCAGAATTAACCCTTTCCTCCCTGCCCACACGGTCTGTACTCTGGGGGGGTGGGAGACACCGATAAGGAGGCATGACCCTAGGTGGAGGAGAGTGTGTGCATATCACAAATCAGAACGGTCCCCCTACAGACACCATTAACCCCTCGCAGGGCGGACCGATATCACTGGCCCCTCCCCCTGCAGGACTGTGCATTCCAAGCGCAGACAGACATTAACCCCTGCACAGCCGCAGCTGCCATTCACACCGACCATTACCCGGCTCCAGCTGCTGCTTTCCATTGACCTGTTCGGGAATGGAGAGCAGGGGCACCCAGCGAGGGTTAAACTTTCCCAGCCCCCATTAACCCCCTCCTGACCGGTTAAACAACACACAGGGCATGGCAGTTCAGGGATTAACCCCTGCAGTGCCACAGCCCAGCCCGGTCAGACTGCTTTGTTGGCTGCAGTGGCCCTCCCCCTCCCAGAGGAGGCGCAGACATGTCAGAGCCTGCGCCGCAGGAAGACGGGCTCACCTTTCCCCGGGGCCACACAGTGCTGGGGCTCCTCTCTGTGTCCAGGGGGGTCCTTTCTTTGTCCGGTGGGGGGGTGAGCTCCTCCAGGGGGGCCACAGGGACAAATCCGACCTACAACACAGAACCAGCAGACAATCAGTGTGTGTCCAGCACTGCTGCTTCCTGTGCAACCTCCACCCACCACCCCACTCCCAATGCAGCTCCTGAGCCCCGCCCACTCCAGTGTGACCTCACTCACCCCGCCCCCAGCAGCAGCTGCAGACAGCAAAATACTGAGCCGTCTCTCCGATAGACAACACAGCACTCTCTATATAACACGCAGCACTCTCCATACAATACACAGCACTCTCTCTATAATACACAGCACTCTCTCTATAATACACAGCACTCTCTCTATATAACACACAGCACTCTCCCTATATAACACACAGCACTCTCCCTATATAACACACAGCACTCTCTCTATAACACACAGGACTCTCTCTATATAACACTCAGCACTCTATATAACACACAGCACTCTCTATATAACACTCAGCACTCTCTATATAATACACAGAACTCTCCATATAACACACAGCACTCTCTATATAATACACAGGACTCTGTCTCTATAATACTCAGCACTCTATATATAACACAGCACTCTATATAACACACAGCACTCTCTATATAATACACAGGACTCTGTCTCTATAATACACAGCACTCTCTATATAACACTCAGCACTCTATATATAACACAGCACTCTATATACCACAGCACTCTCTATATAACACACATAGCTCTCCATATAATACACAGCACTCTCTATATAATACACAGCACTCTCTCTATATAATACACAGCACTCTCTATATAACACACAGCACTCTATATAATACACAGCACTCTCTATATAATACATAGCACTCTGTGTATAACACACATCACTCTCTCTATAATACACATCACTGTCCATATAATACACAGCACTGTCCATATAATACACAGCACTCTCCATATAATACACAGCACTCTCCATATAATACACAGCACTCTCTATATAATACACAGCACTCTCTATATAATACACAGCACTCTCTATATAATACACAGCACTCTCTATATAATACACAGCACTCTCTATATAATACACAGCACTCTCTCTATAATACACAGCACTCTCTATAACACACAGGACTCTCTCTATATAACACTCAGCACTCTATATATAACACAGCACTCTATATAACACACAGCACTCTCTATATAATACACAGGACTCTGTCTCTATAATACACAGCACTCTCTATATAACACTCAGCACTCTATATATAACACAGCACTCTCCATATAACACACAGCACTCTCTATATAACACACGGCACTCTCTATATAACACACGGCACTCTCTATATAACACAGCACTCTATATAACACACAGCACTCTCTATATAACACACATAGCTCTCCATATAATACACAGGACTCTGTCTCTATAATACACAGCACTCTCTATATAACACTCAGCACTCTATATATAACACATCACTCTATATATAACACGACATTCTCTATATAACACACATCACTCTCTATATAATACACAGAACTCTCTCTATATAATACACAGGACTCTCTCTATATAATACACAGCACTCTCTATATAACACTCAGCACTCTATATATAATACACGGCACTCTCCATATAATACACAGCACTCTCTATATAATACATAGCACTCTGTGTATAACACACATCACTCTCTATATAACACTCAGCACTCTCCATATAATACTCAGCACTGTCCATATAATACACAGCACTCTCCATATAATACACAGCACTCTCTATATAATACACAGCACTCTCTGTATAACACACATCACTCTCTATATAACACAAAGCACTCTCTATATAATACACAGGATTCTCTCTCTATAATACACAGCACTGTCTATATAACACGCAGCACTCTCTATATAACACACAGCACTCTCTATATAACACAGTACTCTCTATATAACGCACAGTACTCTCTATATAACACACAGCACTCTCCATATAATACACAGCACTCTCGATATATAACACACAGCACTCTCCATATAACACACAGCACTCTATATAACACACAGCACTCTCTATATAACACACGGCACTCTCTATATAACACACAGCACTCTATATAACACACAGCACTCTCTATATAACACAGCACTCTCCATATAACACACAGCACTCTCCATATAACACACGGCACTCTCTATATATAAAACACAGCACTCTCTATATATAAAACACAGCACTCTCTATATAACACACGCCACTCTCTATATAACACAGCACTCTGTATATAACACACAGCACTCTCTGTAGTACATCATCTCTGTACTTTATACAATATACTCTTTATATTACACCGGCTCTATGTATAATACATTGCACCCCCTTTATTACATCACTGGCCATTCCAGACATACCCCTCAATATACTCTACAGACTGTATACTATATACACCGACCCCTCTATATGTCTCAATACAAATTAGTAAACTAAACATGAGATTGTAGTCCATCACGGGAGTGATCTTGGAGCAGTGACTACTTTACAACACACACAGGGACCATGGGGAACACAAGTAGCCCCCCTCCAGAAGGAAGCACAGTGTCAGAGATGATTGGAGGATCTCCAGCCGAGTGATACACAAATAAGATACATTGTTGTCAGAGCTCAGGGACTGGAATGTATTTTTAGGATTGGTCTGCGGAGTTCAGTGCCACTGTAATTGTGACCGTCCAAAACCAATCGTATCACTCCATGATTCTCTGCAGTCCGTCAGCAGGAGGTTTCCACCATCTTCCACCATCTTCCACCAACACTCTTCTCCAAGAATCCCTTTGACCTTTCCTCATGGAACCCGCTCTCTAAACCCGGCTCACCTTTGTGATTAGATCTCTTTAAATTAAAGGTCCAAATACTGGGGGTCCCTCATTGCCCTCCGGCCGGTGGGGATTGTCCCTCCGAACGTTGAGCGCCACTTCAATCAGGCCGCCTGTGATCTCAATGGACTCATGCCAAGGGTAGAAGACATAGCACAGCGCACTCCATTCAGAGATCACAATGCAAAGTCCAACGATGACCACCCATCCAGAAAAATCCCCTTCCCCCCAAGATCTATGGATGTTCGTTCCTCCGCACAATGCTCCCGTTACCCAGCTCCACCCATCCAGAAAGATCTCTCCCCCAAGATCTATGGATGTTCGTTCCTCTGCACAATGCTCCCGTTACCCAGCTCCACCCATCCAGAAAGATCTCTCCCCCAAGATCTATGGACGTTCGTTCCTCCGCACAATGCTCCCGTTACCCAGCTCCACCCATCCAGAAAGATCTCTCCCCCAAGATCTATGGACGTTCGTTCCTCCGCACAATGCTCCCGTTACCCAGCTCCACCCATCCAGAAAGATCTCTCCCCCAAGATCTATGGACGTTCGTTCCTCCGCACAATGCTCCCGTTACCCAGCTCCACCCATCCAGAAAGATC
>NW_017307387.1:370931-377026 GCF_000935625.1 Nanorana parkeri
TCCATATAATACACAGCACTCTCCATATAATACACAGCACTCTCTATATAATACACAGCACTCTCTATATAATACACAGCACTCTCTATATAATACACAGCACTCTCTATATAATACACAGCACTCTCTCTATAATACACAGCACTCTCTATAACACACAGGACTCTCTCTATATAACACTCAGCACTCTATATATAACACAGCACTCTATATAACACACAGCACTCTCTATATAATACACAGGACTCTGTCTCTATAATACACAGCACTCTCTATATAACACTCAGCACTCTATATATAACACAGCACTCTCCATATAACACACAGCACTCTCTATATAACACACGGCACTCTCTATATAACACACGGCACTCTCTATATAACACAGCACTCTATATAACACACAGCACTCTCTATATAACACACATAGCTCTCCATATAATACACAGGACTCTGTCTCTATAATACACAGCACTCTCTATATAACACTCAGCACTCTATATATAACACATCACTCTATATATAACACGACATTCTCTATATAACACACATCACTCTCTATATAATACACAGAACTCTCTCTATATAATACACAGGACTCTCTCTATATAATACACAGCACTCTCTATATAACACTCAGCACTCTATATATAATACACGGCACTCTCCATATAATACACAGCACTCTCTATATAATACATAGCACTCTGTGTATAACACACATCACTCTCTATATAACACTCAGCACTCTCCATATAATACTCAGCACTGTCCATATAATACACAGCACTCTCCATATAATACACAGCACTCTCTATATAATACACAGCACTCTCTGTATAACACACATCACTCTCTATATAACACAAAGCACTCTCTATATAATACACAGGATTCTCTCTCTATAATACACAGCACTGTCTATATAACACGCAGCACTCTCTATATAACACACAGCACTCTCTATATAACACAGTACTCTCTATATAACGCACAGTACTCTCTATATAACACACAGCACTCTCCATATAATACACAGCACTCTCGATATATAACACACAGCACTCTCCATATAACACACAGCACTCTATATAACACACAGCACTCTCTATATAACACACGGCACTCTCTATATAACACACAGCACTCTATATAACACACAGCACTCTCTATATAACACAGCACTCTCCATATAACACACAGCACTCTCCATATAACACACGGCACTCTCTATATATAAAACACAGCACTCTCTATATATAAAACACAGCACTCTCTATATAACACACGCCACTCTCTATATAACACAGCACTCTGTATATAACACACAGCACTCTCTGTAGTACATCATCTCTGTACTTTATACAATATACTCTTTATATTACACCGGCTCTATGTATAATACATTGCACCCCCTTTATTACATCACTGGCCATTCCAGACATACCCCTCAATATACTCTACAGACTGTATACTATATACACCGACCCCTCTATATGTCTCAATACAAATTAGTAAACTAAACATGAGATTGTAGTCCATCACGGGAGTGATCTTGGAGCAGTGACTACTTTACAACACACACAGGGACCATGGGGAACACAAGTAGCCCCCCTCCAGAAGGAAGCACAGTGTCAGAGATGATTGGAGGATCTCCAGCCGAGTGATACACAAATAAGATACATTGTTGTCAGAGCTCAGGGACTGGAATGTATTTTTAGGATTGGTCTGCGGAGTTCAGTGCCACTGTAATTGTGACCGTCCAAAACCAATCGTATCACTCCATGATTCTCTGCAGTCCGTCAGCAGGAGGTTTCCACCATCTTCCACCATCTTCCACCAACACTCTTCTCCAAGAATCCCTTTGACCTTTCCTCATGGAACCCGCTCTCTAAACCCGGCTCACCTTTGTGATTAGATCTCTTTAAATTAAAGGTCCAAATACTGGGGGTCCCTCATTGCCCTCCGGCCGGTGGGGATTGTCCCTCCGAACGTTGAGCGCCACTTCAATCAGGCCGCCTGTGATCTCAATGGACTCATGCCAAGGGTAGAAGACATAGCACAGCGCACTCCATTCAGAGATCACAATGCAAAGTCCAACGATGACCACCCATCCAGAAAAATCCCCTTCCCCCCAAGATCTATGGATGTTCGTTCCTCCGCACAATGCTCCCGTTACCCAGCTCCACCCATCCAGAAAGATCTCTCCCCCAAGATCTATGGACGTTCGTTCCTCCGCACAATGCTCCCGTTACCCAGCTCCACCCATCCAGAAAGATCCCTCCCCCTCAGGATCTATGGACGTTTGTTCCTCTGCACAATGCTCCCGTTACCCAGCTCCACCCATCCAGAAAGATCCCCACCCCAGGATCTATGGACGTTCGTTCCTCCGCACAATGCTCCTGTTACCCAGCTCCACCCATCCAGAAAGATCCCCCCCAGGATCTATGGACAATCGTTCCTCCGCACAATGCTCCCGTTACCCAGCTCCACCCATCCAGAAAGATCCCCCCCCCCAGGATCTATGGACAATCGTTCCTCTGCACAATGCTCCCGTTACCCAGCTCCACCCATCCAGAAAGATCCCCCCCCCCAGGATCTATGGACAATCGTTCCTCTGCACAATGCTCCCGTTACCCAGCTCCACCCATCCAGAAAGATCCCCCCCCCCAGG
Source organism: Nanorana parkeri (assembly GCF_000935625.1). Taxonomy (NCBI): domain Eukaryota; kingdom Metazoa; phylum Chordata; class Amphibia; order Anura; family Dicroglossidae; genus Nanorana; species Nanorana parkeri. Next base: position 373,606 of record NW_017307387.1, read on the forward strand.
ATCTATGGACAATCGTTCCTCTGCACAATGCTCCCGTTACCCAGCTCCACCCATCCAGAAAGATCCCCCCCCCCAGGATCTATGGACAATCGTTCCTCTGCACAATGCTCCCGTTACCCAGCTCCACCCATCCAGAAAGATCCCCCCCCCCAGGATCTATGGACAATCGTTCCTCTGCACAATGCTCCCGTTACCCAGCTCCACCCATCCAGAAAGATCCCCCCCCCCAGGATCTATGGACAATCGTTCCTCTGCACAATGCTCCCGTTACCCAGCTCCACCCATCCAGAAAGATCCCCCCCCCCAGGATCTATGGACAATCGTTCCTCTGCACAATGCTCCCGTTACCCAGCTCCACCCATCCAGAAAGATCCCCCCCCCCAGGATCTATGGACAATCGTTCCTCTGCACAATGCTCCCGTTACCCAGCTCCACCCATCCAGAAAGATCCCCCCCCCCAGGATCTATGGACAATCGTTCCTCTGCACAATGCTCCCGTTACCCAGCTCCACCCATCCAGAAAGATCCCCCCCCCCAGGATCTATGGACAATCGTTCCTCTGCACAATGCTCCCGTTACCCAGCTCCACCCATCCAGAAAGATCCCCCCCCCCAGGATCTATGGACAATCGTTCCTCTGCACAATGCTCCCGTTACCCAGCTCCACCCATCCAGAAAGATCCCCCCCCCCAGGATCTATGGACAATCGTTCCTCTGCACAATGCTCCCGTTACCCAGCTCCACCCATCCAGAAAGATCCCCCCCCCCAGGATCTATGGACAATCGTTCCTCTGCACAATGCTCCCGTTACCCAGCTCCACCCATCCAGAAAGATCCCCCCCCCCAGGATCTATGGACAATCGTTCCTCTGCACAATGCTCCCGTTACCCAGCTCCACCCATCCAGAAAGATCCCCCCCCCCAGGATCTATGGACAATCGTTCCTCTGCACAATGCTCCCGTTACCCAGCTCCACCCATCCAGAAAGATCCCCCCCCAGGATCTATGGACGTTCGTTCCTCCGCACAATGCTCTCGTTACCCAGCTCTGCCCGGAACGCATTACACCTCCCAAAAGTCTTTGTTACCATTGGACATTGCGCCATCCTATGTCTTTTACCCCTCACATGAGTTCACTGAGAGCACGGGCGGCCTGACTGAAGAAGCGCTCCAAAGTCAGGGGGCTATGAATGCATTTCAATCAACAGATCCAGTGAAGTACAATATCTGTGGAACAAGGGTCAGGGGTCCTATCAGAACAGAAAGAAGCATTTGCCTGAGAGAAGCCAAAACAGGAAAAAAGCACCAGTACATCCTTCTTCATGAATCTGCAAATCAGCTAAGGAAGAGGGGCCTAACCCTGGTGGACAGGTCCTATGGAGTCCTTAACATCCGTTTTCCCGTCAGAAGATACCTGTAGTAGGAGGCTGGCCTGGCACACAGGGCTCTCCTCTGATGTCCTTCACTTGAAAAGCAGGGTCAGAGGCATATCTTGGTGGGTGATCCTCTCCTCCATGTCCAGGATCTACCAGATCTACCTCCAGAGAATGGCCCTTAAGGGGATCAGGGTGGATAAGTCCCATGGTGCCATCTTAAACTGGGATGAAACAACATCTCCTTATGCAGGAAGAACTCCCATTCCTTCTTGGTGGTGAAGACACACTTGTACCTTGACAGTGTCCAGAGATGTCTAAACCAGGAGACCTGACTGAAGCGAGATCCAGTGATGTGCAATATCTGTGGAACGACCAGAAAGGAGCATTGGCCTGAGAGAAGCCAAAACAGGAAAAAAGCACCAGGACATCCTTCTTCATGAATCTGCAAATCAGCCAAGGAAGAGGGGCCTAAGCTAGGTGGACAGGTCCCATGAAGTCCTTAACATCCCTGTTTCCATCAGAGGATACCTGCAGTAGGAGGCTCGCACACAGCCTAGGGAAACACAAGGTCCTCTTCTGGTGTCCTTCACCTGAAAAGCAGGGTCAGAGGCATATCTTGGTGGGTGATCCTCTCCTCCATGTCCAGGATCTACCAGATCTACCTCCAGTGAATGGCCCTTAAGGGGATCAGGGTAGAAAACTCCCACGTTGCCATCTACAAATTATGTGAGATGACCCTTTCCTTATGCAGGAAGAACTCCTGTTCCTTCTTGGTGGGGAAGACACACTTGTACCTTGATAGGGTCCAGAGATGTCTAAACCAGGAGACCTGACTGAAGTGAGATCCAGTGATGTACAATATCTGTGGAACAAGGGACAGGGGTCCTATCAGAACAGAAAGGAACATTTGCCTGAGAGAAGCCAAAACAGGAAAAAAGCACCAGGACATCCTTCTTCATGAATCTGCGAATCAGCACCAGGAACAGGGGCCTAACCCCAGGTGAACAGGTCCCATGAAGTCCTTAACATCCCTGTTCCCGTCAGAGGATACCTGCAGTAGGAGGCTGGCCTGGCACACAGGGCCCGCCTCTGGTGTCCTTCACTTCAAAAGCAGGATCTGAGGCATATCTTGGTGGGTGATCATCTCCTCCATGTCCAGGATCTACCAGATCTACCTCCAGAGAATGTCCCTTAAGGGGATCAGGGTGGATAAGTCCCATGGTGACATCTACAACTGAACTGAAACTACCTCTCCTTAGGCAGGAAGAACTCCCGTTCCTTCTTGGTGGTGAAGACACACTTGTATCTTGATAGTGTCTAAATCAGGAGATCTGACTGAAGCCAGATCCAGTGATGTAGAAGGAACCACCTGTTTTGAAAATTCAGAATACAGACCCAGAGACATTCCTTCTCTCTGGAGAGGAACACCCCGGAGAGGGGGGGGGGGGGGGGGTAGGAGTTCTTAACAACTGTCTTATTGTAAAGTTGAGTGAGAAGGCCAGGAACTACCTGATCTTTAGAGGCAAGCACATAAGTATGCTCAGAAAGAAAAAGTAAAACTGCAGAGAAGGGAGTTGAGGTAAACCAAAAAGAAGTGGGGGGAAGAAGAGATACCTCAGAGAGAATTGTCCTGAACAGCTGACACTCCTGCAAGGGTAGAGAGATGGGTAAACCCCTAGCTAATGGCATGGGGCATGAGGTCAAACATGGCATGGCTACCCCTACCAAAGAACTATGCTGGTACCTACCAAAGAACTATGCTGGTAAATGTTTCCTACTGTTGACGGCCCGTTTTTAATGCCAATGCCTGAAGAAACCGGGCCTGGCTGGATCTTGTAGGCAATTAGCCTACTGTGGTAATGCCGTCTGCTACCACCCATGGTGACTGCTTTCTTCACAGAAGGATGTGGGAGTGTCCCTGAGGAATCAGCAGAGAACAAAGAGTGCTGAACCAAGCAGGTCAGGGCGTCCCTCTAAAGAAGAGGAGGGATGATGACACTGATTGGTACCAGATAGCACTAGTGGTCCTACATGTGCCAAGGGATGAG
>NW_017307387.1:377066-384714 GCF_000935625.1 Nanorana parkeri
CACAGTTCCTGAAGCAAGGGCTGGATTAACGTAGGGGCTACTGGAGCGTCAGCTCCAGGCCCACCGCTGAAAAGAGACCTGGCCAGCCCGGATCACCTCGATATGCCCAACGGGCTGGCCAGGCTGAACACAATCAGACAGAGGTGCCCGCGGCTCTCTCATCAGGCATATTAGGAGGCCGCTCGCTGCGGCCTCATTGGGCTGCCTCTGCTGCTTCCCATCCGTCCAACAGCCCCGGGCCCATGATGCTCTTAATCTGGCACTGCCTGAAGCCAAGTAAACACAGGAGATTGAGCAAGAACTCCTGAGTTGATAAGAGACCCCCAAGGTGTTAGGATAAATTCTATTAATCTGTGCAACGGCACGCAGGGGTAACGGGTGAACAGCAGAAGAGAGTTTAAGAGGCAAGGGACTGGTTTACACTTTTAAAGGGGAGGGGCTTGAAGCGGGATGCTTGAAGGAGAAGCTACCCAGCGGGAGTTCCAGGCTTAGAAGTTCGGTGTTTACTCCATGAGTAGATGAAGGAGAAGGGCGAGGCTCAGCTGACTTTCCCTGGACTTCTGACGTTGAGGTAAGTGTATGCTCTGGCCACCAGTTATATCCATGATAATGACTTCAAGGGTAGGTCCGAAGAGTCAGTGTCTCTTGTAGACCAAGTGATTGAGATTCTCTTTGAAGAGTGTATGTAGGAAAAACAGACACATAGAGGACACAAGCCTAGATGTTGCCATCACAACTAAAGAATTGGGCTCCAGGCATCTCCTGCTCCACCAGGCAGAGGGGGAATCCCTTTGAAATAATTTAACCTATTCTGCCACAGTTTAGTAGATTATAGTTACAGCCAGGACAGAGTGAGGGGCAGAGACCCCCAGCAAAAAATGGGTTTTAGTGAGGTTATCGGGTTAGAAACTGAGATTTCCTTACACCTCTGTGTCCTTTCACTTCCTGTGCTCCATTCTGTGGATTTCCAGACCAGAGTGGCATGTGTGCCAGGAGTTAAGTCCATGGAAGCACACTTCTAGAGGAAGGCTTGACTGTGAGGTGCTCATGCAGACCAAAAGGAAGGCCACCAAGGAGAGGCAGCCTAAAAGGCAACTAAAAGGAAGGATGAAGCACACCGCAGGCTGGAAGCATGGTCTGGACAGGTGGTGGTCTGTAGCAAGGAAGACAGACAGCAAACAGGGTACACAGCAGAGTCCTGGTCAGGAGGCAGGCCGAGGTTACACCCGGAATCAACAGAGACAAGCTGAGGTCAGGAACTAGCTGCGGTCACACCAGGAGTCAGCAGAGACAAGCCGTAGGCAGGGACAAGCCAAAGCCACTTTGGGAGTCAGCAGAGACAAGCGGTGCTCAGGAAAAAGCTAAGGTCATATCAGGAGTCAGTAGAGAAAAACTGAGGTCTGGAACAAGCTAAGGTCATATATCGGGAGTCAGTAGAGATAAGCCGTGGTCACGAACAAGCTAAGGTCACACCAGGAGTCAGTAGAGACAAGCCATGGTCAGGAACAAGCTAAGGTCACATTGGGAGTCAGTAGAGACAAGTCGTGGTCAGGAACAAACTAAGGTCACACCGGGAGTCAGTCAAGACAAGCCATGGTCAGGAACAAGCTAAAGTCATATTGGGAGTCAGTAGAGACAAGTCGTTGTCTCTACTGACTCCCAATGTGACCTTAGTTTGTTCCTGACCACAACTTGTCTCTACTGACTCCCAGTGTGACCTTAGTTTGTTCCTGACCATGGCTTGTCTCTACTGACTCCCAATGTGACCTTAGCTTGTTCCTGACCACGGCTTGTCTCTACTGACTCCCGATATATGGCTTTAGCTTCTTCCTGACCACAGCTTGCCTCAGCTGACTCCCTGTGGGACCTTAGTTTGTTCCTGACCACAGCTTGTCTCTACTGACTCCCAGTGTGACCTTGGCTTGTTGCAGACCACAGTTTGTTTCTGTTGACTCCCAATGTGACCACAAGCTGTCTCTGCTGACTCTCGGTGTGACCTTAGTTTGTTCCTGACCACAGATTGTCTCTACTGACTCCCAATATATGACCTTAGCTTGTTCCTGACCACGACTTGTCTCTACTGATTCCCGATATATGACCTTAGTTTATTCCTGACCACGGCTTGTCTCTACTAAGGTCATATATGGGGAATCAGTAGAGACAAGTCGTGGTCAGGAACAAGCTAAGGTCATATATTGGGAGTCAGTAGAGACAAGTCATGGTCAGGAACAAGCTAAGGTCATATATTGCGAGTCAGTAGAGACAATCTGTGGTCAGGAACAAACTAAGGTCCCACAGGGAGTCAGTAGAAGCAAGCTGTGGTCAGGAAGAAGCTAAAGTCATATATTGGGAGTCAGCAGAGACAAGCCGTGGTCAGGTACAAACTAAGGTCCCACAGGGAGTCAGTAGAGACAAGTCGTGGTCAGGAACAAGCTGAGGCCAATAAAAGGAAGACAGAGCAGAAACAAGTCCAAGGGCAGGCTGGGACAGCAATGGTAATGACCCTTGTTCTGTGTATTGGCGCACATGTGCATCTTCTTCAGATGCCATCTCTACAGCCTCGTGGGTTCCCTGTTATGGCCGGTCACCGGCAGACCCATGGTGGGCTTAGACTTCTGTTTGACAAATTCCCTCCCAAAGGGGAACAATTCCAACACACTCAATCCAAGTCCAGGACTCCTCAGGGTGCTTCCAGTCCGCACAGAGGAATACATCAAATAGAGGGTGTACTGGGAAGGTCTTTAGAGCTGTGGAAGCTCTGAAGGACCCAGGACCTACAGCTTGTGACAGCCTCAGAGGGTTAAAGGTACTCTCCAGATACAGTGACAGGTCCTCTTTATGGAGACATCGGGGGTCTATTAGACCCCAAATGTCACCTAGGGATCCCTAAAGACCTGACAGGCTGACGGTGGAAGAGATGTAATACACGTCCCTTCCACATTCAGTGATCGGAGGGGAGGTCAGCCGTTGGAGCGCGCTGATCTCCCCTCCGATCTGGCCACAGAGACCCGCCGTGCCGGTCCTGGGCCCACATGGAGGACAGCACAGCCCAGGATGGGGGGGGCACCCCCCGAGCACCATAAAAGCTCTATAGTCACCGGAACACTTGTATAAGCCATAGCCGGCTTGCTTGAACAGTTTCCCGCTCATGTGCGCGCACGAGCAGGAGGCGGGAAAAGCTGGTGAGCCATCCGTCCATGTATTTACAATCAGCCAGGCGGCAAGGGGTTAAAAAACCCAGAGAAAAAAAATGAGTCCCCGCCCTTATATACAAACGTAAGCGCAGGCGTTGGGTCTGCCTACGTATGAAAACGCCGGCCGCGCCACACATGTAGGGTATCGCTGCGCATGCCGGATTGAGAGCAATCGTTTTCTGCTCACCATTTACCATAAACCGATGAACTGTAAAGGCTTTTAAAGCGTCGCCCGTGGACAATTTTGGGGCCCAAAGTTTTCCCCGGGCGTGCGCAATTTCGAAGCTTGGCGTGTTTGGTATCGATGGGCTTGGTATGACTTCCTCTTTCACATTTTACCCAGAAAATAGGTATTATAATGTGTTTCTGTGCAAAAAAATGGATTTAAATGCGTCCGTGACTGCAAATTTGGGTTTGCGCTAGTGTTGCGTGACATAAAAAACTGCAACGGCAGCCATTTTATCGTGTGGGGGTCTCCACTTTCAAAAAATGTATAATTTTGGGGGGTCTTTTAAGATGTAAATTGTATAGTTTAACAGATGTGTGTAAAGCAGCTCTAACAGGGAAATGGTTAACACATTGGGGGTTATATATGAGATTTTAGGGGTTCATTCCCACCTCAGGGCCAGCAATGTCAGTGTGGAGTCTTCTCCTCACACACACATACCAGAGCACGGAGATGACAAATGTGACTAGCAGGGGCCGCGGACGACGATGACGACACATATACCTGTGAGGTGAAATCAGAGTCGCTCACACGCCTCTCGATCACGTGTTCAGGGGAAGACGCGCCTTTTTCCGGAGCCCCGCCCCTTCGCTCTCCGCCATCTTAGTGAAGCCTCTCTCTTCCTCTAGTGATCCGTCCGGCCAGTGACGTCATCAGGCGGCGCCTCACTGACTCCAGACAGGCGGGTGGCAGAGGTGAGAGGTGTAGAAGGCACAGTGTGGCCCCTCACAGATTACCCTTCGGGAGATGGGGCCCTCCAGTGAGGGAGGGGGGAGTCACCCCGCTGAGAGGAATAGGAAAGGTTATACATTAGAATGTGTCTGAAGGAGAGGAGGGGCACCTGACAATGCTGCCCTGGCTGTCATACTCATCCCCTGTCTTCAGGAGCAGTATACACACACTTGTAATGTATTGGATCTTACCAGTCCCTAGATGAGTCCTCTGTATTCTAGTTCTTTCTTTTATTCTCACCTGTTGATCCTGCCAGTAACACACTTCCTGTCCTAGGGTGACAACGCTCACTGCACTGTATCTATAGAGGAGCAGTGTTGTCACTTTAGGACAGGACTGCAGAACACCCCAGCTTCTCTATGCCTCCATAACTTAGGGGACGGTGTTCTGTAGTTCTAACACTTCCTGTCCTAGAGTGACAACACTCACTGGCAGTACTGTATCTATGGAGTAAGCAATGTTGTCACGACAGGACTACAGAACACCCCCCCTCCATATCATAGTGGGGGAGGTGTTCTGGAGTCCTGTCCTCGGGTGACAACTCTTCCTCCTTTTAAAGATACAGTACAGCATATGAATGCTGTATCTCTAGGACAGAAAGTGTCAGGACTACAGAACCCCAGTCCCCCAATGGTATGGAGGTGAGGGGAAGTTAGGAATACAGAACACCTTCCCCTGAGTTGATGAGGTGTTCTGTAGTCCTGTCCTAAAGTGACATGGAGGTAAGGGGAGGGTTTTTCTGTAGTCATGTCCTAGTGTAAGAACATTGCTCCTCCATAGATACAGTAAAGTGAGTGTTGTCACTGTAGGACAGGAAGTGTTAGGACTACACAGCACCTCCTCCTATGTTACGGAGAGGGAAAGGTGTCCTGTAGTCCCGGCCTAGTGTGACAACACTGCTTTTCCATAGATAGGTTACAGTGAATGAGTGTTGTCACCCTAGGACAGGAAGTGTTAGGACTACAGAATTCCTCCTGCTATGTTATAGAGGGGGAGGTGTTCTGTAGTCATGTCCTAGTGTAAGAACACTGCTCCTCCATAGATACAGTACAGTGAGTGAGCGTTGTCACCTTAATACAGGAAGTGTGTCACTGGCAGGATCACCAGGTGATGCTTGTTGGGGATCAGACAGGCAGGAGATGGTCGGCATTGTCTCTCTGCGGTCTCTAATGCTGTCAATCAGCCACAATGCTGCAGATGACTGTAGATCGCAGGCTGCCCCAGTCCCCGGGGGGCCACAGAAGGACTTTTCCCAGCAGTAGTATTGGGCCCGATCATACATTGTGATGACAGGTCCTCTTTTATAATGTATTATTTCTCCTCCTCAGCTCGGAGGTGATGGCGGTGAGCGCTCTGACCCGGGCGCTGCGCTCCATGACGGTGACATGTATGAGGCCGGAACCATGGACATTTCACAACACGTTCCATACAGTCCAGGTACTAGACATTGAGAGGTGCAGTGTCTAGCCAATCAGGAATAAGCTTGTAGAGGGTGATCACGTCTCATCTCCGATAGATCGCAGGCCGTGTTGTGGACTGCGGTGAGGCCTTCCGGGGGGAGGAGAAATACTGACTTGCACTCCCATTCCTTAGGACGGATCCGCACCCATGGAGTCGGCGGGGGACACAAACAGCTCTTCCGTATGATTGACTTCCAGAGACTGAATTTTGAGCCCGGGCGTGAGAATGCGCCATTCCAGGAGAAGGTGGTGGAGGTGCGCTACGACCCCTGCAGGTAACTGACTGTATGCGCTTAGGCTTCTAATCTACCTAGGGTGGGGGGAAGGAGGGGCGGAGCTTCTTAAAACTGCGTGACAGGTCCTCTTTATGCAAGGCCTTCCCTCATCCACTCTCCTCAGGTCCGCGGACATCGCTCTTGTCGCCGGAGGGAAGCGGAAACGCTGGATTATTGCCACAGAGAATATGAAAGCTGGAGATCTGATCACTTCCTCGGCACACATCGGACGCATGGCGGGTACAGACGTGGAGTTATGTATGTTTGTCCTTCGGCCGTGTGATAAAAATGCGTGACCCTCTGTCCCCTTTTCCCTGTCAGTGTCGGCCCAGGAGGGGGATGCCCACCCAGTCGGAGCCCTTCCAATCGGGACCCTCATTAACTGTCTGGAAGTGATCCCTGGGAAGGGAGCATTGTGTATCCGAGCTGCAGGTGAGTCACGTGACCTGGGGATGCAGTAAGGGGACACACACAGAGCAATGGGGGGTCAGGGGGTCTCATAGTGTATACTTTTCCCTCACAGGCACCTGTGGCGTATTACTGAGGAAGGTGAACAGGACGGCTATTGTACAACTTCCATCCAAGAGACAGATTCAGGTAACAAGATTTCCTACGGCGTCACCGAAGTCTCCTCCCCCTATATGTGTCAGTCCTCTCCGCCCTGACACACCTCCCCTTCCTTCTTTTGTCACTCCTTTCCTATCCTCTGTTGTCACCTTCCTCCCGTGTCCCACCGCTTCTTACCATGTTCCACCGATACTCCCCGTGTCACACCTCTCCTCTTCTTCTTGTGTTCCACTTATACTCTACTTCCTGTGTCACACCTCTCCTCTTCTTCTTGAGTTCCACCTATACTCTACTTCCTGTGTCCCACCTCTCCTCTTCTTCTTGTGTTCCACCTAAACTCTACTTCCCGTGTCACACCTCTCCTCTTCTTCCTATGTTCCACCTATACTCTACTTCCTGTGTCACACCTCTCCTCTTCTTCTTGTGTTCCACTTATACTCTACTTCCTGTGTCCCACCTCTTCTCTTCTTGTGTTCCACTTATACTCTACTTCCCGTGTCACACCTCTCCTCTTCTTCCTATGTTCCACTTAAACTCTACTTCCCGTGTCACACCTCTCCTCTTCTTCCTATGTTCCACTTATACTCTACTTCCTGTGTCACACCTCTCCTCTTCTTCTTGTGTTCCACTTATGCTCTACTTCCCGTGTCACACCTCTCCTTCCCGTGTCTCTCCTCTCCTTCCCGTGTCACACCTCTCCTTCCCGTGTCACACCTCTCCTTCCCGTGTCACACTTCTCCTTCCCGCGTCACACCTCTCCTTCCCGTGTCACACCTCTTTTTCTCTCATGTCCATCTTTTTCTTTCTTTAATGTTACTCCTTCACTGTCCCACATCTCCATCTCCCCTCTTCCTCTCGTATCCCACTTTTCCTCTTACTTTCCTGTGTACCACCTCTCCTCCTTCTCTCTTGTCTTACCTCTCCTCTCCCACTGCTCCCATGTCCCACCTTTCCTCTCCCCTTCTTTCTGTGCTGTCCTTGTTCTCTTCCTCACATGTCCACCATTCCTCCTATTTGTGTCACACTTCTCCCCTCCCTATCGCACCTCTCCTCCTCCTGTGTCGCACCTTTCCTCCTCCTCCTCCTCCTCCTCCTGTGTCGCACCTTTCCTCCTCCTGTGTCGCACCTTTCCTCCTCCTGTGTCGCACCTTTCCTCCTCCTGTGTCGCACCTTTCCTCCTCCTGTGTCGCACCT